>NW_028227258.1:31960000-32010000 GCF_978045245.1 Mus caroli
AAGAATTAAAGGGATGTTGGCTTACGATGGGAACCAGAAGGAAGCCAGTGATGAACAGTTAGGAAACTAGCATAATGGTTCAGGTATGAGATGACAAAGGCCTAATTGGGTGTGGTCAATGTGATCATGATTCAGAAGAAAGGGAGACAGAAAACAAGTAGCAGGAAGAAGCAATACAATTTCATGACTAATTAATTAGGTGCAAGGGATCAAGCAGAAAATGAGTCAAAGATGACCGGGTGGTTTCAAGCCTGAGTAACTGAGAGCCCGATGCCACAGAGTTAAAGTCAGAAGAGGGGCTGGTGGGGGGATGTATACGTGTATTTGGTCACGTGATGAGAAAGGCCATGAACACAAGGACCCGTTTTCGGCCATCCGGAGAGAATATGCAGCCAATTTCTAAGCAAGGTGTGGCACATTAATGAATGCTGTAGGTGTAAGTTGGCCAATGAAGAACATAGGAAGGCAGGATATAGAACTGAAAATGTAGACTAGAGAGTGTCCAAAACTAAAAATACATGAGATAATATCCAATACATAAAGTAGACCACCAACCACTTGCCTCCTTCTGAAGCAAACAGAATTTTCTGGAAGAGACATTAACAAAGCTCACCACCACTGGAAGATAAGTTCCCTGCGGGCAGAAACTTCCACCTAAAACAGGGATTAGTGTATCTAGCAATTGAACCTCTATTTGTAGAATAAATAAATCCACTATACTGCATGTTCCTGCACTGAGCAAGATGTCTACAAAAAGCTGCTCTCTGAAACTTGTAGAACAGAATGGAATTAGTAATTCTACTCCCATTCTCAATGTATGAATCTGACAATGTAAGACTCTGATGAGCCTTAATTACTGTGGACCCTTAGAGTGAACCACGTGGAACCATAGACCAGAAAGAGAGGTAGCAACCCTGGGCGCCCATTCAGTGAGCCATACAATTTCCAGGGGCAGAATAAATAGAGCATCAGCAACCAGGCACAATATGATTGGCAGAACAGTGAGCCCTTTAAACTGATTGGTCTTTATGGAATGGGGAAGTTGGGGCTTAATTAGCCTCTCCCTTCTGGCCTATGTGACCTCTGACCTGTCTCTTCCAGGAGGGGAGGGGTGCCTAGGTGCTCAGGGGTCTGATGGAATTTTCCAACGGCTGTGAGCTAACCTCTTCACAAAGAACATCTCATCTCAAGCATTGTAATATTCCAATTGTAATATTGAAATTAAGTTTTCAATATTCCAAACAAGTTAATAAATAATCAAAAAAGTTATATTTTTGTGACATCAAAAAATACAGAGAAAATATTTTAACTGTCTTTAAATGGAAGGAATGACAATTTTAAAATGTTTAGTTAGTATTCAAATTAATGACCTAGTGATATTTTCATGTGTGTGCCAATATATGTGGTTCTTACTATTTTCACTGCCCCTTTTTGCCTCCCTTCCTCCCTTTTGCCAGTTCTCCACAATGCTCCTTTCTTTTGCCTCCATGTCACATAAAAAAAGGAATCAGGGAAAGCAATAGTTGCCAGTGCGCCAAGGCAGACATGAACTGGATATTTGCACATTGTTGAGTTATTTAAATGTACATGAAGGGTGTGACTTATAGAAACCCTGTAGTCTGGATGAACATTCCCATGCAGTCCTTAGAGAGCCATATTGGGAAGCACTATGAACCTTTAGGATCAGTGAGAGTTTACCCTTCATGAGAAGTGGGGAGCCCAGTCTCCCTCCTCCCCTCACTTTTGTACCTTGGCAAACACAGCAAGCTCTTTACCTTGCCACGCAGGCCCACCTAGCTGTCAGCTGCCCCAACAGAGGCACAGGACTGCAATCTCTAAACATAGGATCAGACCAATCCCTCTTTTTATACATGAATTGTCTGAAGTATATCATTATGTTCTGGAAAGCTCAGTATTATTGGAAACATGAAAAATGCTATTATTTAGACTGTGATGTTTCGTGACCAGGAATATATCACACAGCTTCAAGAATGGCTGTGGTGGGTGGGTTGGGGAGCAGAGTAGGGGGAGGGTATAGGGGGCTTTGGGGATAGCATTTGAAATATAAATGAAGAAAATATATAATAAAAGAAAAAAGAATGGCTGTAGATGATAATAGTAAGAAATTAGCCAATTAATGACCATGACAAAGTCTTTTGACCTGAGCATGCCTATACGAACAATAGCAGCAGGCGCTCAATAAAACAGCACCAAAAATGGGCTGATTTTAAATACTTAAAGTTTTACTTTGGAATCATTATAATGAAATTCATTTAAATCAGTTTGAAAGACATTCAGGCATACCTCAGATTTTAATTGAGCTTAAAATTTCATTTAATAAGTACCTTACTAAAAAAAAAAAAAAAAAAAAAAAAAAAAAAAAAAAAAAAACGAGTAAAGAAGTGAAAGGGAAAGGAAGGAAGGAAGGAAGGAAGGAAGGAAGGAAGGAAGGAAGGAAGGAAGGAAGGAAGGAAGGAGAGTTTGTAAAATAAAAGGTTGTTATTCATCAAAAATCACCTCTTCAGTTTCTGTTTGTCATCAACTTAGAAATACAGAATTAGGTGCTGGAGAGATCCTGAGTAGTTAGAGGCACCCGCTTTTTCTTCAGAAGACCCACGTGTAGTTCCCAGCACCCACATCAAACAGCTCACCAGCATCTGTAACTCCATCTCCAGAGCAGCTGACACCTCTGACCTCCTCAGGCACCAGCACTCTCTGTGCACATACCCACATGCAGAAACATACCTAAACACAGTTAAAAATAAATCTTATGAAATAAAATATAAATATAGAGTTGACACTAAAATCTTTAAGTTCTGCATGAAGGGTCGGTCAGTAGCTGTTGCACCAAATATAAATCAATACAAAACCAGGGTGCCACCAACACAGGTAGGCAACTCACACTCCAGAAAGTGACACACTTGAAGCACTCGTACAGTTTGGAATGAATCTGGCAAACAATATGCTTCCTTTACACATAAGATATAGCTTTTAAGCTGACCTATGCACTTTAAAGAGATTTTTAAAAGGTGGTTACCCTCACTTGTGCAATGCATAGTACTACATGGATTAGAGGTAAATTGCAATCTCTAATTCAATAGGTGAGCAAATGTCTATAAATGTCCTAGCTAAGTAGACAGAGCCAAGCAACCCATTCTTGATGGGATTCCATGGCTCCAGGAGAGAGACGAGGCCTCCACCCACACAAGAAAATTCTCTTATTTATGTGCCACTTCTCTGAAATCATTACGAGAATTTTTATCCCCTGGATTGACAACTTTGATTATTATGATTTGATTGTAATAATAGTCCATGGCCCCAGGGACGAATCTTGACTTCTTAATTTTACCATGTTGAGTTTTGCCCATGAACTAAATCTTTTGCATGTGACATAGCCAGGTCTAACAGATACTTCAAGATGAAAAATATTCCAAATAGAAAGAGGAGGGGAAGGAGGAAGAAGAGGAGGAGGAGGAAGAAGAATCAATTGCAAATCTAAAATAGTTTTTGCAGTTTAAAATATAGCATCAAGATTAGTTAAGACCAAAAGAAATATATTTTTATTTACCTACAAATAGAGAGTATGATTGTAGTTTTCCATCGTTTGTGCTGCACGACTCACTAAACCTAAATTTTAAACTAAAAGAAAACATAAAAGTCCTCTTTAAACTGCATATAAAAATACTTAAGAAGCTAGATTACCCAACCAATGCCTGTCTCCCTCAAGCAGGAGTCCATTTTCGTCCTCTTGCTGTGGCTAATAACTTCACAGGAAGAATGGCAAAAGGCCACACTGAGGGTTCTTAAACATGGAGAAAAAAAATAAAGGACAATTAAACGCAGTAAGTCCATTATCGCCCACATCCTAATACATGCAGTACTGCTGGACCTGTGTATGCAGTCGGTATTCCCAAGTGAGACCCTTCTTTACTACCTCAAAATGATCCCCCAAATGTAAACATTGCCAAATGTGGATCTTCTGGTACGTTCTCTTGACCTCTTCTTTGCCTCTTGGCAATTTTAAGAGCCCAACTTTAAAGGTTAAAAGTGTTTCCAAGGATTATATTTTTATGGTTTAATTTAACATTTTTTTAGAATGAAAAAATGCTTTTTTTCTCATTTCAACAATGAACCACACAGGTATGCACGCCTTTTCTATAAGGATAAGCGTGTTAATTTGCATGGTGACTAATACTGCCTTGATGTAAGAAGAGTCAAGTGCAAAAACAGAAGTTAACTCTTCATTTCCCACCAATATTCAGATGTCACTGGAAGTTTCAAGGGATTTGTTTGATTCAGGGTAAAACTCTCGGTTATGGGGTCTGAGACTGAATCACAGAGAACGCTAGGATAACAGTAGGCATGCAGTGGAAGTTGTGTTGGTTTGAAAGACTCATTCTGTTATGAGTAATGTTCAGCTGTGTTGTAGGCTCTGTGTTATTACAGAGTCTATGTCTTCAATCCCATAAGTGTATCCAGCAAACTCCTAACATCCTTTCAGTCCAGAGTTGCTGAACCTCAACCATCAGTGTCTTTGACATCTACCTTCCTTGTATGTGCACTAAGACGTTAAATCACAACATCTTTTCTGTGGCTTAAGTTAAACTGGATATTACATGGAGCTACGTTCCTTCAGCAAAGGTCCCCATCCATTCCTGTAACTAGGGAGGTACAGTATTTTAGAGGAAGAGAATGCAGCATGGGTGCTGCCTTTGGTTCCTAGTTCTCGAGCCACAGACGTTCTTGGGCAGTGTTGTTTCTCCTTTCTTTGCATTACCCAAGCTTTCTGGAAAAGCTCATGTCCTTATAAGTGTGGATGTGGAGCAGGTGGCTGCTAGGCTTTGGCATCTCATTGACAGATATCAAAGTAGCATGTGTCAGGAGTACATTTCTAGGCTGTGGACCTTGCTTCATTCAGTTTGGAGAGTGTAAACCTCTGCCCCTACTAGAACTAGCTGATCCATCAAACCTTGGCTGGAGTGAACGCTTCCTTCTGACTCTGGGATTTCTGGGCATATTTGATTCTACCTCAGGGCTGGATCTCTACTTCTTTCCCATTTATGGAACAATAAATATGCATTTCCTTCCGGATCCTTCTCTATTCACTCTTTCTAGTACAGTGTTCGACATACACCACACATCTAATTTTAACCCTGTAACTCTAGCATTTGTAAACAGCCAAATGAGAAAAAATATAGACTACTCTTGACTTTAATCGTCTAAAGATGAACCAGAAAGCAAACAAGCCAAAACTATTTATAACATAATGAGAAAAGCCTTAATGATAAAAGTCAAATAAATTGAAACTGAAAGAATTTACCACTGAAAGCTTACTCCCTGTCACTTAATACTATTTCCAAGCTTCTATAGGAAATATTTTCCATTGTCCAGACTGATCAAGCTTTGAAGAAATAATAGAAACTAAAGGAAACACTAGGCCCATATTCCCCCCAGATCCACTTACCATCAGTTGGGTTTTCCTAGGCCACAGCATTACCCTAATTAACTTATCTTTCATGAACTTGAAGAAGTAGGGCCTAGCCAACCCTTTCTGTTGGAGCCCAAGTGTCTGAACATGCCTGCATTTGTGGCTGAAACTCAAAGGCTTCCTCCCACACACTGAAACAGGAAAAGCTTTCATTTCCTTGAAAAGGTGAAGTATTTGCAAACTTTCATTTTTATTTTGCATATTTTTTGTTTTATAAAGACGAATAATTTGTCTATTTAAGGGGTTCTTTTTCTGTCATATCATAATCAAAAGCTTACACCCTGAATCCATTATCTAATTTTATAGCATATAGTTACATATTATTCAAAGTTATTCAGAAATATGGACTCTCTCTGTTCTGTCTAAATTCCGTAAATGGTTTATGAAAATAAACAAAACTTTAAAAAATCTATCCTATGTGATTTATAGACTCTGATTAACATACAGTTTTGGAACTATGTCAACTTTGTGAGAATTTTTATGCTTATGTTTGCACATCACATAAAGAAGAGGGTAGCTAGCATTTTAACATTTATTTATATGAAGCCTCAGTACAAAAAGGGTTTCAGTAGACACACACATTTGAGCAATGCAGTTCAATGACTTAACAGACACAAATGCACATTATGCATCAATGTTCTAAGAATTCCACATGCATTATTGCCTTAATTCACACAATGACATTACCCAGCACGTCGATATTTCCCCCTCAGATTAGACACTAACACTAAGAAAGTCTAACTTGCTAAAATACTGAATTGAGAAGCAGATGTGATGTTGTGATCTTGGTGGTCTGACCCAAAATACACGCACTTGTTGCTAAGGAATAAGAAAGAAAAGGAGCCTATAGCTAAAGTCATGAGCATAAGGTAAAAAAAAAAAAATGTCAGCTGAAAATTATGTGCCATGGCAAAAGAAAAGAATTACTTAGAGTTTATTATGATTTGTGTGAAACCAAAATGGGAGAGAATGAAATAATCAAATGAATTCACAGTGCCCATAAGATGAAAAGCAATACCAACAACCCAAAAGATGCACCATTTCTCCGAGCTCTGAAGTCTTATGGACATCATGAAAATAAAAAAGGAGTGTCTAAGATATAAACAAAATACATAAAACAAATAATCATTTTTTCCTACTGTCCATAAATAAACACAGGACATAAAACCAGAGCCAAGCACAAAATCAGCACATTTTTAATGTTCCTGAGAAATATTATCCATGTGTGCACATCCAGTGGTGCAGACTGTCTCTGCTAGATGCTTCATCTCCTTGTGCTACAATATAATGTTTCAGATAGTTCGTGGCTGTTAAGATGCAAGTACTGATATGTTCACTGAAGGAACCTGCTGACTTAGAGAGAGCATAACTAATTCTTCAGCAACAGCAAACAAGACACAAACCACTGAATGATGAGGAGCTATAATCTTCTCTGCTGAAAATAGGAATGATAGCAGTACTTCGCAACTCAGGCCACTGCACAGATTAATCAGCACAGGAAAACTTTGAACAATGTCTGATGCACAGATTCAAATCCAACAGTAGGACCTCTCTCAAACCCACGTGTAAAAAACTCTAAGCACTGTTAAACTTTTGAGCTTTGTAAAACTTAATAAATCGAAACTGAATATTGTGGCTAAAAGAATTAAAAGTGAAATCCTGATACCGTTTCAGGAATTAATTATTAAACATGCCCAAAACCAATTCTAAAAGACACGTGGATACTCTGTGATCTTGCCTAATTTCTCAAGCTGCTTTAATCTTTTGGGTTTTTTATTGTTGTTTTATGGTAAATAATGTGTCCTTAATGTAGTAGACCAGAAAATTCCAAACTTTTAGATCTATCAGTCAAGGGACAATGATGATTTCTGCCCAAACTGCAGCACCTGGAAAGAGAAAAGTGTTGAAAGTGAAAGTGCGAAGTAATTGACAAGAATTAACTGACAAGAAAAAGAGATTGTCCAGCAAAGCTGGGTTCATCTTCCCCATGCATCCTCCTGAAATGACAGTAATAAAGAACTAATGGGTAGGCATTATCCCGAAAGGCCAACTAAGCCAGTACATTTTTACAAAATCATAATTGCATTTAATTTCAATATATTAACTTCCAAAACGAATTAAGCATTACCAGTTGTATTTAGATACAAATGCATCTCAATGCATTATGCAAAAGATGGGAACTTATAAACTCCCATCGATTACAGTGCTGTTTAATATCATAACTTTATTCCATTGTATTTTGGAATATATTTTCTTTTACTTGCAGGATTTATGAGCTACTGTGTCCTCGGAATTTTATACAGGGCCTGACATTAAGGAAGTACTCAAGTAATACAAATGGATTGGTGAAAATAAAGCCAATTATTTAGCTTCCACATTTCAGAATTTACAGTGCTTAAGAAAGAATAACCAATTAAAAGAAATAATCCTAAGTCTTAAATTCACGGTAAGGATGCCAATGTGTGGGGTAGTTTCAAAGCCCAACACAGTCTTCTCTTATGGCGGTACAGGAGATCACTTTTGCTTGCTAGTATCCCTGTTATGGTCTCCAATAAGCAGATCACACCTCAGAAGAAATGTTGGCAGAGTCCAGGTTGTGGAAGGAGGGTGAAGGTACTTAGGTTTCTGGAAGAGCCAATGCACCACCACGTATGTTGTGAAAAAGGTAAAATGAAGCACAATCACATTTTTTTTATAATTTATTTTTTATTAGGTATTTTCCTCGTTTACATTTTCAATGCTACCCCAATTTTTTAAAGCAATGTGTTATTTGTAAGGATGATCCCTTGGCTGGTAGGTGGGTTCCCACTCTTCTCAAAGCTGGAGCAGAGGCTGCCTCTGACTACATTGCCCTGCCATTGGGTCCTTGTCCCCTAACTGGGCTGCCTTGTCTAGCCTCAAGAAAAGAAGATGTGATGTGATGACGAGAAGATGTGCCTAATTTTGCACATCCTGATATGCCAAGGCTGGTTGATATCTGTGAGAGGTATCAGATTTTCTAAGGAGAGGGAGTGGGAGGAGAGAGTGAATGGGAAGAAGGGGAGGGAAGAAGAAGGGAAGGGAAGGAGAGGAGGGGGTAAGCTGCAGTTGGCATCTAAACTAAATAAATAACAAGAGAGAGGTGGGGGAAGAAAAAAAGAAAGAAAGGAATAAAAGAAAGAAAGGAATAAAAGAAAGGAAGGAAGGAAACAAGCAACTAAAAAAAAAACAAAACAAAACAAGACAAAAACAAGCAAAAAAAAAATCAAACAAAAAACAAGCCAGAATAGGACAAAACAAATAGAACCCATTTTAAATACTAACATCAGACTTTGGAAGAATTGAACACTTCCAAGTAACCAAGAGCATACCAGATATGGCAAGGTAAAATATAACTCAGTTTTATAATAGCTAGAACCAAGAATATATGGAATGGGTCATCTTCCTGCCATGTGCTTTGTCTGGTCTCTACTTAGACCAAAGGAAAGAACTACTCAACAAAGATGCATGGCACAAAAAAACAAAACCCCATAGACCTTAATCTTATTATTCTATCAACCACCTCCAGATGTAGGACTGTGTGCTGAATTCTGTGCTTTATGGAGAGGGCTCTTTTGAGGGAGTAAGATAAGCTTGCTGCTGACAGATGCTTCCCACCAAGGTTGATGAACCAAGTTGGATTCCAAAATCCCAAACGGGAGGAGAGAACAATCTTCATGAGTCGGTCCTCCACTTCCACACATGCTCCATGGCACAAGCCCCTATCCTACATTTGAAATAAATAAATATAAATGAAGAAGGCTCTATAATATCATGTGTACACACTGCTGCTTGGAGAGCTAACAGAATTTTTCATATTTTTCCAACTATAACTCCAAGGATATGTTTCAAACCTCTGATTCAAAAAGACTGAAAAGTTGTGACCACCAAGAGCTATCTGTAGTATTAGAGAACTATTGTACTTGACAAAGTCATCAGCTAGCACACCCTTGCTATGTCTGTAAACAGTAGATAATCCATCTGTGCAAACTCACTATCCTCAAAGTATTTCTCCGAAGTCTTGAGCAGGCTGGAGAAGTCCCATCATGTGGGCTTCTGGGTTCTGGTTCACCGGCAATCAGCTGCCCTCTTTGCAGGTGACACAGATACCTGCCACCAAGTCTGTCCTGGAGATGAGAGAGCTTTACAAAAGAAGTTGACACTTGTCAGTGTGGAACTGAAAAGCCAAGAGCAAACACATGTTTGAATAAATGTCCTATTAAATAACTGACCATTATCTAATTGTACACGGCCTCTTCCCGATTTCACATCCTTCCAGGAACCATGTCTGTGCTTTACCATTTGTTCTTTCATATTTCTCCTTCTGCCTCTCCCAGATGAGGCCATCTTGGAGGTACCCACTGAGGTGATAAGAAGCAGATGTCTCTTCCAGCACTGCGTCCTTTGGCAAGGACGGTCGCACAGCTGTTGCTCTGGGGTCCCAGCTCTCCTAGGTCACTTTCTATCTCCAACTCGTATCAGACTCACACAATTGCCTTTCAATACTACCAACATAAAACCAGTATAATATATAAATATATGTATTTTTTTGCGTTTTTGCAACTCATGCTTCGCCTGTGATGTTTCTCCCATGTTGCCTTAGTTCATGAAAAAAAAAGATGGACTTTTATTTTTAATACTTTGCAAAAGAAGAAAATGATGCAGGATTAAAAGACATTTCTGTATAAACATAGATTCAGAGATTAAAGTTTTCTGTGCAAATTTTCAAAGTATCCTTGCTCTAGCCAGACTAATTTTCAGCCCTGGAAATACCCAGAGAGACTCCTTAATCTGCTGGTGACAGAGCTATGAATAGCCCTTATTCATCAGTCTCTCACACAAGATAATTGACCACAGAGTCCAAGACAAAAGCGATTTGGAGGAGGATGTGGCAAGGTGCTAAGGGAAGTCACTTAACATGTTCCTGGGGCTTTTGAAAGAGGAAAGAAACACCTTTGAAGGTTCTTGGGATAATCTTATAAACATGCAAATAGGTGACTAAGATACTGAAAACTAATTTAGCAATAGATAAAGAATTTATTTCTCTTAGCATGTGGAGGTTATGTTAAAGCTGACAGAAGACTGTGGGCTGGGAGTTGAAGCTCTGGCACAACAAAAAGATTTCCTTTTGCTCCATTGGGTTGGAGAGGATTAAATGATTTCTGTCTTCTGCATTTCACGGGCGCCAAGTAGATTTTAATTTCAGATGATTTCATTACTGTACTGAGGGGAAAAAACCTTCCCTGTTTAAAGTGTAAAGCCAAACACATAATTTCACTGTAAATTTCCATTCATTCATAAACAAGAAGTAATGTCCATGTTCTCCTCAGAGCTCATGTGAAAGTAAGATGTCATGACAACATCTCATTGAATAATTAATGATATAATCCATTTGTTTTTAAGATATTTATAATTTTATTTGATTAGATTATAAAAGGAATATCCCAGAATTATGAAAATACACTACTGTGGAAGAGAAGAACTATTCATTCTATGTCATCAAAGCCAAACTACGAACAAAAAATTTTCCAGTTGACATGTTGTTCCAGACAACAGCAACAAAAAATAAGCTCTAAATTTACATACATTAATTAAGAAATTCAAAAACTGATAACTGCAAGAATATCCTTACTATTAGTGGGGTTATTGCTTTGAAGCCAATGTATACACAACCAGTGTATATGAAGACAGTGTATACACACTCAGTGCATATATAGCCAGTGTATATGTACCCAGTGTATTTGTACCCAATATATATGCACCCAATGTATGCACACCCAGTGTATATACACCTAGTGTATATATAGCCAGTGTATATGCACTCAGTGTATATGTACCCGATTTATATGCAGCCAGTATATATACACCCAGTGTATACACAGCCAGTGTATATGCACTTATGATATACACCCAGTATATATACAGTCTGTGTATACATACCCAGTGTATATACAGCCAGTATATATGCACCCAGTAAACATGCAGCCAGTGTATATACAGCCAGTGTACATGAAGCCAGTGTATATGAAGCCAGTTTATACACACCCATTGTATATGCAGCCAGTATATAAGAAGCAAGTTTATACACACCCATTGTATATGCAGCCAGTGTATATGAAGCCAGTATATATGCAGTCAGTATATATGAATCCAGTGTATATGTAGTCAGTATATGCAGCTGGTGTATATCAAGCCAGTATGTATTACAGAATCTTGATGCGGTCATTGAAAATGATGATATATCATGGAAACATATATCTGCAACCAAGCCCAGCAGTCAGGAGACAGAGGCAAGAGGATCAGTTTGAGGATAGTCTGGGCTACATAGTGTGTTCCAGGTACCCCGGACTGTATAGCAAGACTCAGTCTTACATAAATAAATATATGTCAAATGCCTATGCATGCTATTTGCTAGACAAACCTCTAGGTGGTTAGAGAACATATTGTTACTGGAAATCTATTGACCAAAAGAAGTAACACAGTTTAGTCTTCAAAGGTTATGGAAGCACTAATTGCAGGAGCTCCGGGGTAGGGGTGGGGTGGGGCTCACCAAGGTTTGTAAGGGGCTCATAGTTACAGCGAGGTCCACACTTCCCCTCACCTTTCACATTTTATCAGATGGCTGCCATCTGGATGTATAGTGTTAATGACAGACTGACACATTTCAGGTGAAAGCATCATTACAAGCAAGAGACACAGAGAAGCTATCCATCTCTCTCAAGAAAATGCGACAAGTTGATGTTCCCTAAAACTCTAGCTCAAGACCAAGAAAACCATTGAAGTTGTAGCAATTCCAGAGCAATAAGGGTCACAATCTGTTCATATGCCCTTGGAAAACTTAGTAGACTGCAAAACCTTTGTATTTTAAAATATTGTTACATGATCTTCACACACTTGTTTTTCACTTATTAAAAACAAAACATATTATACACATGGGTCTTTTCAGCTTTTTAAAATTAATACTTTATTAGCTTTTTGAGAATTCCATACAAGTGTTTTGGTCATAGTCACCCCTCCCCACTACCAAGTCTTGTCATATACACCCTCTCCAGTCACACCTCCCTATAATATCAAACTTTGGGTTTCTTCCTAACTGCTCTTGGAAGTGGGGCCTGCCCTGGTGTGTTGTTAACCTATCAGGAGTCTCAGAAAACTGACTCTGCTTCTCCTAGCAGCTATAAATGGGATTATCAAACGGGGATTTTATTTGCTAGCATGTGCAGTCCAATTGGTATACTGTGCATGTTATCACAAACATATATGTGAGTTCATATCTGCAACTGCCCTGTTGTATCCAGGAACATTTCCTTGAAGCTATCTACCACCTCTGGCTCTTATAGTCTTTCAACTTGCTCTTCCTCAAAGATTCCTAATCTTGGAGTGGAGAGGTGTGATATGTATACATATACATCCTTTTCAGGTGGAGTGCCCCATGGCATCCTGCTCTCCACATGTTGACCAGTTTAAGATCTCTGTGTCAATGGTCAACTGTTGCAAGAAGCCTCTCTCCTGAGGTTTGAAGGATGCTCTGATCTATGAGTATAGCAATAGAATATTAGTAGTTGGTTTAAGACTGAGTCCATTTAGCAAAACAATATTATTATATTCTTATCTAAGACATATGACCTATCTTGCTACTTGCTTTAAGCTCATTAGCAGTGTCAGATATGCCAGATATGTGTTCCATTACATGGGTCTAACCTTAGATCCAGTCAGAACGTGTTGGTTACTGCCATGGCATTCTTTCCATACGGACCAGTAAGCATATCTTGAATGTGTTGTAAGGCACGGGGTTCATAGATGGGCAAAACTGGTGATTCCTTTCCTTTCCTGGTACTAGGCATAGAACCTTCTTCCATGGCTACAAATGATAGCCAATAAGAATTGGCTCCCAGGTGAGTTCCACCATGATTTCTCCATGTTCTATGACTTAAGTACTTGGCAAACAAGTAAGTAAACCATAGGGTTTACTGTAAAGCTGTGAACTATATATAACTCTCCATAACCCATAGCACTGGCAGTATTCTGTAGTGCTTGGTGGTCATGATGATAGGGTGGCCTATGAAAACCCATTAGCCTACAACTCAAAACTAAGTAACCCATTCCTGGTATTGGGGATTTTATTTGCTAGCATGTGCAGTCTAGTTGGTACACTGACCATACAGTAATTCCATGAAAACTCTTTTTATATATTTGTATGTAAATATTTTAGGAAGCTTCTACATTAGTGGGTTTTCATGTGAGTTTTCCAAAAAACCTTTTGTGGTTGCTATACCTCCTCATGTTCACTCCTTTACCCTGCCCTCCCAGCTGTCATTCCAATTTAACCTTCCTGTTCCAGTATTCCCTTTAAACCCCTTATACCATTGTACCTATGCCCCTTCTCTTGAAAGGGGCACATACCCCAGTGGCCCCTTAGTAACTCTGTGGCCTCTATGTGTATTCCAAATGAAGCACATATCTAAAGATTCAAAGCTAGCATACACAAATGAGAGAAACATGCGACATCTGTCTTTCTACTTCTGAGCTACCTCACTCAGAATGGTTGCTTTCAGCTCCATCCATTTACCTATGATTTTATTTCACGATTTTATTTTTTTAACAGCTGAATAGTATCCTATTGAATATATCACATTTTCATTACCTGTTCATACACTGATGGGCAGCTAGGCTGTTTCCAGTCTCTAGCTATTGTGAACAGAGCACCCATGAGCACAGAGAAACAAGTAGAATACAGAGTGTTTTGAGTATGTACCCAAGAAATCCATAGTTGTATCATGTGGTAGATCTAGTCCCAGCTTTGTGAGGAAATGCTACACTGACTTTCGTAATGGCTGCACCAATGTGCACTCCCACCAGCAGAGAACATTCATTCCCATTTTCCACATTTCCCACACTGACACCAACATCTTCTGTTATCACTTTTATTCTGTCCATTATGATGAACTAAGATGAAATTTTAAAAAAAGTTTTAATTTCCCTTAATAGATAATATTGAGCATCTTATAAAATGTTTATCAGCCATTTGAAGTTCATCTTTCAAGAACTCTCTACTTAGTTCCATGCTAGACATGAGGTATTTTTGCATTATCATTAAACTATAATCAGTTGTTCATTGTTCTTTATTTTTTTCCTTAAGCCATGCCAGAATTCTATCCAAATGTCATACATGCACACACACACACACACACACACACACACACACACACACATATATATATATATATATATATATATATATATATATACACACACACACTGACACACACATGCACACACACATGCAGACATAAAGAATATAAGAATGAGGCTAAAGAGATAGATCAGCAGTTAAGAGCTTGATGCTCCTGCAAAGGACCCAGGATCAGTTCCCAGCACCCACATGGCAATTTATAATTACCTGTAACTCTAGCTCCATGGGGATCTGGTGCCTTCGTATGCCCTCCGAGAACACCAGACATGCATGCTCTGTGCACAAACATGGCACACACTCAGACACATCAGGTGAAAATAAATCTAAAAAATAAAGGAGGTGAAAAAGAAACACAGAAGCAAATACAGCAAAATAATAGGGCAGACTTAAAGCTGCCTCCTGGGATCACCGTCACCTGGGTTTCTGTGGCAGCAGTCACACTTCGGGATTTCCACTTACCCGGCACCAAGAGGGAGATGTGGCTCTCTGGTATTTATATGGCCTGCTTTCAAAACCTTGTAAAACTGAGCAATCAGCTTTCTCATAACCAGGAAAGTTAGCAAGATTCATTCTTATCATATTACCCTGAAGCCCGGTTAAATTAAACCACACAGTGGGCTAAACTAAGAACTATAGATGACAGAGTCTATTGCCACTCAGAAAACTATCTTAACCGTGATGCTTCCACTAGAAACTTGCTAACCAAGACATAAAAATCCTCGCCTTTATTTAATAGAAATACAATTATAACTTTTAGAGTCTCTTTAAGTAATGATTGCAGAGGAGCTTGGCAGAAACAAAAAAAAAAGAGAGAGAGAGAGAACATATCGCAAACAACTATTAATATTTTTTCAAAAAGGAGCTCTTGACTCTAGCTGCATATGTATCAAAAGATGGCCTAGTCGGCCATCACTGGAAAGAGAGGCCCATTGGACACGCAAACTTTATATGCCCCAGTACAGGGGAACACCAGGGCCAAAATGTGGGAATGGGTGGGTAGGGGAATGGGGGGGAGGAGGGTATGGGGGACTTTTGGGATAGCATTGGAGATGTAATTGAGGAAAATAAGTAATTAAAAAAGATATTTAAAAAAAATAATCATCAGACAACTCTAAACAGATGAGGTTTTGAAAATGTGTGTGCGTTCATGGCCATCCTAATCTTAAATAAATGCAAAGCTACATTTCCAAATTGCTGTTAGATTTATAAAGTATGGACAGCATACAGTAAAAAAAAAAGAGAGAGAGAGAATGTGTCTCCCAGAAGATTCAGCAACTGTGTCATAGAAATGAATAACAGAGTTCTTCTTAAAAACACGTTAAACAGAGAGGAGTGGAGAATACAGAAACATATCCTTTTTATAAATAAAAGAAGAAAGATTGGCTACTGAAGAGTGAATGATTTTATCTACAAACCTGATGCATCTGAAAGATTCATTTGTATGTGAAAAGGGAAACTCTAGTAATGAAGGGGGGGTTCTAGCACAGTGGACAGATGACGTCCCAGGAAACACTATACAGTGATCTATCTCTGTGGCGGAAAACTATGCCATATGATAGGAAAACGAGATAAGATCTAGAGGGCTCTTCCAAGATATAAATTAAGCTATATTTCCAACCACTTGACAATCCACTCAACCCCCAGTCTTAGTTGTTCACAGTGTTGGATTCTTTGGCGTGGTTCCTAAATTCACAGTGCAAGCATAGAATAAAGCAAAGTCTTGGAGAAATGTTTTCAAAGACTGCCAATCACTATCCAGCAGTGTGCCTCAGACTCTGCCTCATAGCTTGGCCAAGTGCTCCACCTTGAGGCCTTTCACAGTACTCTGTGAAAGGCCTCAATCTGGAGTGGTTATTCAAACCTCTCTGGGTCTGTAGAAGCCCTACAGTGGAAAGCTGCCTCTGGGATCATTCCCTGAGACTCTCAGGAAAGAAGGATCAGTGAGAAAGGAATCTGTCTGTATTCCCCTAGTTTACAAACAGCACTCTGTGTGTGTGTGTGTGTGTGTGTGTGTGTGTGTGTGTGTGTGTGTGTGTGTTGTGTGTGTGTTGTGTCTGTGTGTCTTGTTATTTTTCCTCAGCTTCCAGTTTCCTTTTTTCTTTTCTTTTTTTTTATTTATTAGATATTTTCTTCATTAACATTTCAAATGCTATCCCCAAAGCCCTTGTACCCTCCCGCCACCCTGCTCCCCAAACCACCCCTCCCGCTTCCAGTTTCTTAAATGCATTCTTAGAAAGCTTCCAAGTAACGTGAAACAGAGAGGGGTCTCGGCAGGTTTTGCCATCCTCCACTAAATATCTATGTTTTTCTGGTTCTTAGTAAAGTTGGAGGCAGAGGGCATAGAAAAAACCTGGAGAGAATTAAATGGAACAAGCCAATCTATTTCTAAACCCTTGCTTTCTCGTCTCTAGACTTCCAGAAAGTGGTTTGGCTTCTTATCTAAAAGGAGATGCATCCCCCAAAGATCTGCTGTCAGATTCCGAATGTTTGAAAATTAACACACGTGTTCTTAAGCCTAGCAACTCCTGGAAGGGGCATCAAAGAAGGGGAGTTTATCAAAGAGAACAGCACCAGGCGATTTAGACAGGACATAAATATTCACGCACTTGAAAATGCAAAGCCACTGACCATAAATTTTGACCAAGACCATAACCATTTAAAATTAAGGCACGAATATATTGTGATGTCTTCTGTGAAGACTGTTTCATATCATGATTACATGGGTAAAATATTCATTCAATATGAGATGTCGGCCTACTAAGGCTATGATATAGCAGGGTAGGAGTATGCCATCCCCCACAGAGAGATGAGTCCACAGCCGCTGCCACCTCAACCCTGCAGAAAAGCCTCCTTCCAGATCATAAAATATCAATCAGGATCCCAGACTGGACAGGCCATCAAAGATAGTCACTGCTTCTAATGGTGCGGCACCCTTGTCAAGAGGCAACCCAGGCTATGAAGATGGCTCAACCCTCTGAGTTCAATGCCAGGATTCCACACTGTGGAAGACGAAAACCATCTCCTGGGAGTTGTCCTCTCACCTCTACATGTATGGCGTGTACACTTACCTCGCCGCCACCACATACAGACACAACATAACTAAATAAACATAATAAAATTTTAATAAGAAGGTAACCCAAAGCTCCAGGCAAACCCCTTTAGCTCCCCTGAGTGCCTGTTCTAACTTTGAGCAACTATGACACATGGAAATTCATTTATCTACCCCGATTCACTCTATTTTTGCTTTAGGTAATACTTGTTTCCATCTGGGGTCCAAATGGTAGTGAGTTTAGCTGTCCCCCTGGGAAAAGCCCTGAGAGACTGTGCAACCCTGCTACTCCCTTTCACACACACCCCTCCTCCATACTAGGGAGCCACAGCCCTACAGCTCCCTCCTGTGGAATAATCTTAAGCCCTCCTCGTCTTGCTCTGCCCTCACCACACTCCAGGTAGAATAATTTGATATAGATCCTTGAACATGTAATGTCAGGACAGGATGCATTCTCCCAGACGTGTCCTTTACGGAGCTCCATGGGGCAAACCCACACCTCCTGCAAAGTAAATAGCATCTTTCAGTTCTCACTAAATCCATTGTCCTTGTTGGAATCAGAAAAAGGAGGATATGGAAGGCTTATTGCTTGATGAATCAATTTATAAGACTCCTATATCTGCTTTCTCCATCCACACAGTTATAATTCTGCTCTCTCTCTCTCTCTGTGTGTGTGTGTGTGTGTGTGTGTGTGTGTGTGTGTGTGTGTGTGTGTGTTTGTGTGTGTGTGTTCATCCCTGGAAAGAATGTCTAAATCCTCATCACTTCCTAAGTGATAGGAATGGTAATATGAAATATACATGTCGGGGCTGGCGAGATGACTCAGCGGGTAAGAGCATTGACTGCTCTTCTGAAGGTCCTGAGTTCAAATCCCAGTAACCACACAGTAGCTCACAACTACCCCCCCTAATGAGCTCTGACACCCTCTTCTGGTGTGTCTGAAATCAGCAACAGTGTACTTATGTATAATAATAAATAAATATTTGGGCTGGAGCAAGCAGGGACTGAGAAAGCAGGGCCAGCTGGAGCAAGTGGGGTTGACCAGAGCAAGCAGAGGTCCTAAAAATTCAATTCCCAACAACCACATGAAGGCTCACAACCGTCTGTACAGCTACAGTATGTATTCATATATACAAAATAAATAAATAAATCTTTAGAAAGAAAGAAAGAAAGAAAGAAAGAAAGAAAGAAAGAAAGAAAGAAAGAAAGAAAGGAAGGAAGGAAGGAAGGAAGGAAGGAAGGAAGAAAGGAAGGAAGGAAGGAAGGAAGAGAGAGAAGGAGGGAGGGAGGGAGGGAAGAAGGAGGAGAAGAAGGAGGAGGAGAAGGAGGAGGAGGAGAAGGAGAAGAAGAAAAAGAAAAAGAAAAAGAAAAAGAAAAAGAAAAAGAAAAAGAAAAAGAAAAAGAAAAAGAAAAAGAAAAAGAAAAAGAAAAAGAAAAAGAAAAAGAAAAAGAAAAAGAAAAAGAAGAAAATTTGAAGGTCTAAAGGATAAATCAGATTCAGAGTGGGAAACTGGTTCAGTCCAGGTCCAGACAGACAAGTGGATGGGTAGACAGTAGAGTAGTCTCCATAAACTGCAATGGGAAAAAAACTACATATTGGAGCCATCAGTCCTTGAATGCACACTGGATATCAGATGATATCAGATGGGCCACACCATCCCAGCATGGGGTGCCCATCACTTTATAAAAAAAAATAATAATAATAAATAGAAAGAAAGAAAGAAAGAAAGAAAGAAAGAAAGAAAGAAAGAAAGAAAAGATCCATGTGTGCAGATTTTCTTATTCCTAAGGAGTCCAGTTTAACCACACCATACTGTTTATATTAATGAAGTAACATAAGGAAAGCCCCTAACCATGGGGCCACACTTCACCAGCCGTGCTTATGGACAGTCACGCCACACACGAGAAAGAACAGAGTTTGCAGAGGTGCTGCAAAGGGATGCTGAGAAGGTGGTGTTCCTGGCGAGAACAGGGAACTCCCCCAGTCCATATACATCTCTTCACTGTGCCTGTCATTTATACGACAGTTTTATGCAGGGACGTTTATAATGAATGTGGAATTTAGGAAGTAAATTATTTATCTGAGTTCGGGAAACTCCTCTATTAAATGGTCCGACCCAAGGAGAAGCTCATGGGAACTCCCTTAACACCCTTCAGCTAACAGAGCAAGTGATAACCCGGACTTGGAATGTCCTCTGAAGGGAGTGGCAGTCTATAGGACTGAGCCTCCACCCAGAGAAGCAACTCTCTCCCCATGGACAGTGTCAGAGCGCTTGTACATTGCAAAACAATGAGTTGGTTGCTGCAAAACCTGGAGAGTTTTGTGGCAGGAAACAATGGCGTTTAGTCACAAATGTTTTGTGTTTTAAGAATAATGAGGCTGAAAACCGATTTTCTCTTCCTGTTCCACAGATGTTTAAATGACTGACATAGTTGTTATTTTTCATAAGTAAAACAATAAGAAATGGAGAGAGTGGGGTTTCTGATGGAAAAGATAATATTTCACTTCCCATGACAGCCTTTCTCAATGAAGAACTAGTGAGTTCTATTTCATCAAACTTCATTATTATTTTTTTTAATTTAGGCAGTGGAATATTTTTACACAGGTTAGTGACAAAACAGCAAAGTATTTTATTATATACACTACATAGGATCATTAAAAGTTTTTTTTAATCAATTAGTAGACTTTCAAACAATCTTGGAATGCACAAAATCCCTTAATTTGAAAATAATATTTAGTAGAAAACATTATAATTAACTAGGTAAAATAATGAAACTTGGATTATATGAATGGATGAGAGGATATTTGCATGCACAAGTGAGCAAGTATCCAAGGAAGCCAGAGACATCAGATCCTCCTGTAGTCACAGGGAGAGTGAGCCATCCAACATGTGTGCTATGAACCAAGCACAGGTCCTCTGCAATATCATTACCCATACTTATCCACTGAAACATCTCTTCTGGTGTGAAAAGTGGTCCTGAAGCATCTCTCTCTCTCTCTCTCTCTCTCTCTCTCTCTCTCTCTCTCTCTCTCTCTCTCTCTCTCTCTCTCTCTCTCTCTGTGTGTGTGTGTGTGTGTGTGTGTGTGTGTGTGTGTGTGTATACATGTATGTGCATGTGAATTTAAGAGATCAACCCTGGGAATCATTCCTCAGACTCTACCCACCTTTTATTGAGATAGCTGGCCCAGAATTCACCAAGCAGACTGGCTGGCCAGTGAGTCCCACCTGTCCTCAGCTCCCCAGTACTGGGGTAACAAGTCCACTGTGCCTAGCTTCTCACAAGAGTTCTGAGGCTCAAGCCCATATCAGTATGCTTGAAAAGCAAGCTCTATCTATTGACCCATCTCCTGAGTCCAGTAGTCATACTATCACATATCGTTATCACAGTCAAAAAGTTATTCAGTGCTGTTTTCAGTATGGTGCTTGGCAAATTATAAATATTAAATTGGTTTATCGTTTATGCGCACACATACACACACACACAGTTACCTCCACTACTTTTGGATGAGGAGGCTGAGCTGAGATGCCTCATTACCTGGTCCAGGCCTACTGAACCCAAGTTGTTTCTTAGCTCTGATTCTCTGCTTTAGAAACCGCACTTTTTAAAGATGGCCACAAACTGCTTAAACAATTTACTGTTTAGAATTTGAACTTTATATTTTTGTGTTCTCGTTTTCATAGCATATGTTAAAACTAGAAAGTCCTCATGTTTTAGTTCTATAAAAAATAATTTATTTGTATAAATAATTAAACAGAATGACATATTTAACTTTATGACATACCAGTAGTCTTGCTGTATTCTAATATCATAGTGGATATTCAGAAATAGGGAAATTAAATTACATACCTTAACCTAAGCCTGGGTAAAATTATCTAACTCTTCATCTAATAATTAAGGAAAATAAGAAGAGAATTTTTTCTGTGTTAAAAAATGGTGCTAGCCAGATGTGGTGGCGCACACCTTTAATCCCAGCACTTGGGAGGCAGAGGCAGGCAGATTTCTGAGTTCGAGGCCAGCCTGGTCCTCAAAGTGAGTTCCAGGACATCCAGGACTATACAGAGAAACCCTGTCTCAAAAAAAAAATATGGTGCTAAGTATTCTAAGTTGAAATATCCTCCTCTTAGACATGCTTGTATATATTATTGTGTGAGAATAGCACATGTGAGTGCAGACATGTTCAGAACACATGTGGAGGTCATCAGGGTGTGTCCAGCCCTTCGGCTTCACAGAGAACACTTTCACCCATTGAGCCTTCCCAACATCGATCCTGTTGTTGCATCTTAGAGTAATTCAGAATTGTGAATGCTCAAGGTAGGTTGAAATGAACCTTACTATTGACTGTTCTCATCCTCCTGCCCTTAAGAACAGTTAGCCATTAGCTCATAATTTGAAATTCCTCCTATATGAAGTTCCTTTGAAGTTTCAGTTTTCTCTCTGAAAGTATATCCAACAGGGATCATTTCTATCTATAAAGGAATCTGTTAGGAAGATCCACAGTTCTATACACAGAAAGCTGTCAGTCCTAAGGGTCCCTAACCTGAAAAGAGTGGCCCACCCATGGGCAACGACCACTAAGTGAAGGTCAAGCCCTCCCTCAGTGGAGCTGCTTGAGCTGACCTTGACCCACTTTTCCCTGAGTCCTGGTGTGAAAAGGAGGGTCCAAGTCTACTCCCTGCTGTGTGGGGGCCATCGTCATGCCTCCTCAGATGCCCACAGACATGCTGACAGCTGCACCCAGCCTCAGCCCGCCACCTCTCCGAATTTGACTCTCAGCCAGGAATGTAGAAGAAAGGAGTGGTAATCTCACAACCACAGCCAAGCTCGTGACAGCCTGGCCATGCCAAAGCCCTTGTATCATGGCGAAGGCTATCCGCATAATCAGTCTTGGAGATACATTTTCTTCTCTAATCTTTTCTGCCAACAGATTCAAACAGCTCAACAGCTCTTGCTGTTGCTCCTCGTTCTAATCGCCCTTCCTCACACTTCTGATACTGGGTTTGCTTAAGAGGCCCCAAAGTTATATTTCTGTCCAAAAAAGGGTAGACATCCCATCCAGGAGTGAGGCTTGTGGAGAGTCATGCCCAGAGTCCACCGGGAAAGTAATCCTAGTGAGTTTCTGTACAGGACGCAAGTTGAGCTCAGTCAGCAGACATCACTGTGCGCATGGGGAATCTCAGCACACAGGCCACCATCGCCGCTCATCTTGGCCATTACGGTCCAGGCAGGGTCTGATTCGTCCAGATGAGCATCTGGAGAAAGAACGATCTTGAACTGGATTCTGGAGGAATAACACCTCATGAATTCAAGTTTTAAAAAAGAAAAAAAAATAAGCAAGAACTGAATAATTATTGAGCCACAACCCTGGGTGAAAATCTGTTTAAAACTCTATCCAATTACATAGACAACTGGAATATAACAATATGTACACAACAAAACTAACCAAGAGCTCTGTGCAACTTTCTTCCTTCAGCACCCAGGACAGTGATGTGGTTGGATGATAAATCCTAAAACCAAGTTCTTTGGACTTGGGTCTTGACCTTGTCACTAATTTAAGCTGCACTGACTTTCTTCTAGTTCAGATTTCCTTACAAGGATTAGACCACCCCCCCCCCCTGTCTTCCAAGAGGATGAAATGTCCTATACCATCACAGCATTGAAAGTTAGTAGCATTTAGCATGTGCTGCCTGCTTTCATCAAGTCCAAACAGTCCTGTTCAAAACCATTGAAAACCAAACATCTAAATAATCCAAAGGCAGGCCTGATCCCTTTAGATTGGGAAAGAGTATTTCTTACCTACGTAGCTAGGTTGTTGACTTTTTGAGACCACATGACCAAATTCCAACTTCATGGACATGTTAGACAAGTTTAAAAGGTCACGGGGTCAATCACTAAGGCTGAATCATTGCATAATGTCCCCAGGGGTTGCCACTAAACTTTGATCACAATGCCACTGCTAAGTCATTTCTCTAGCTACCAAAGTGGAAAATGAAAGTCAGTTGTATTTTGACTCATCGTGGCCTAAAAGACTCTCTCAAATCTTGGTGACCAACCAACGACCCAGTGACAGCTTTTACAGAAGTGTCTTTGTGGTTGAAACATTGAGCATCCTGGTTTGTTAGAAAGGGGAGGGAAAGGGAAGGAGAGAAGGAGAGACAAGAACCTGACCTTCCCTTCTGAGAATCCTAAGATCTATATGGCTGTATTTCTGAGAAAGCTGCTGAGGTTTGGGTTAAACCTGGGGTTTAACCTGGTATTCACATCACTTAGTACTTACAAGAAGGAAAAACTTTCTGTATTTTAGTCTCTATTTTATAAAAATGAATTTGTATGCAGACACAACAAATTACCGCAGAGGGGGTTAATTAGCAACTCCAAAATGCAACATTTGTTTCCTTTTTTAAGACTGCTTTCTGTATCAGTAGAGACTATGTTCTGGTGGAAAATGAGTACTGACACCCAAGGCCGTCCTCTGCTGTCCATACCTCTGTCACCCGTTCCCCCCTTAACAAACTCACACTCTCCAATCATGCACTCACACAAAAAATAAAATTATATTGACAGAAAGAATGCACTGGGCTCTAAGTGCCCAGCTCACGTGCTACAACTGAGCAATGGAGTGCTATGACTATATTACCAGCACCAGTTCGATCAGAGAATCCGGAGTGCACAGACTTGCCCGTCAAGCACCTGCAATGAGTAGCTTTGGCCAGAGCTCTTCAAGGGATGCTCCAGCAGGGTAAAGATGGATCGTGTGTTCTATGCTTCCTACTGGCAGCAAAACCCAAGAGGTATCTAGCTCTACTGTGGCCTGTGCTCCACTGCCCCCTGTGTCACATTATTTGAACATCTGCTTCACTGGCCAAGAGCAGATCACAACTCTCCTGTCAAGTTCCAGGTGACCGTGGACCTAAGCAAAACACAGCTGCAAAGGATTGGCTGGGGCCCAGAGGGCACCCAGCCCAGCAGCAGCCTCCGACCAGCACCTTTGCCCGATAATTCTGTTTGATGTGATATATGAGCCGTTTTAGTAGTGTACATGTGAGGAGCAGGGTGACTCCAGTGACTACTTATGAATTTCTATGGATTACATACTTTTCTTTTGCATACTTCATTGTTTACATTATCACAAGATAGCCTGTACCTTAGTTGTTACTAAGAGGAAATTTTAAGGTTTATGATTCCCAACACTTTCAATGTTTAGAAATTTTGAATCATAAAAATACTCTAAGATGGTTGTCTGTTATCCATGAAAGCACCCTCTGACGGGAGCGCCTTACAATTTGAACAGATGATAATCAAAAGCCTTGGTGGGGTGTCTCAGGTTTCTGGATCTTTATGCAAATTTTCTATTTAAATTTTATGCAAATTAAATGTGGGTTTCTTCCTTGCTTCTCTGCACTTTGTTATTATCATCATAAATTCTCTGCAGATTTTCTCAGAGCCCATTTCAATTCTTATCACTGCCTTGAGATTAGATAAAGGTTGAACAAAACTGGCTTAGAGCCCATTTTTCTAATGTATGGTGATATTCTCGGACTGTTAGTATACTGTTGTCTCCTGTGTGTCTCCTGAAAGCAAAAGTCAGGTTTGTTTCATTAAATCCCTTGTGGGTACTGAGAGAAAGCGCAAGCAAATGAACGTATGCAAAAAAGACAGCCACTTGTTCCCAAAAGAAAACTTCAAAACCCTCTCCATTTATTTATGGATAGGCTGAACATCCAGGATTTCTTTGGAAATTCTTTTTTACTTCAAAGCAATTCTTGATCTTTGAATCTGAATCTGCATTACTTGGCAAGCAAGAAGGAATTTTTGAATGGCATTAGAAGAAAGTGATAAGTGGTGAGGTCACCTCTGACCTTCTGTATGACCTCTGACCTCTTTTCACTATCCCCATTTTCCCAAAGCCCCTATCATTCCTGATATGTCTTCAAAAGAATTATATAAAATATTTAAAATATTTCCTTAAAATATTTTAGTCTCATTTAAAAAATATTAGGTCAATTAAATATTTCCCTTTAAGTCAACAATTGACCTATGTACAGATAAATGGCTTCCTCCAGCAGCAGCACCTGCTCAAAAACAGCCTCTACCACTGCCGCTCAATGACAGGCTGCTGGGCCCACTCTTCTGCTGAACCTAACTGTCAAGAAAAAAACATGCTTCCATGTCTGTAGGTTATCAGTGGGTGAAATAAAGGAAACACGAGGGTCAAAAAGACACAGTTCCTTGTACAATAAGAATAGCTGTATCTAGTTAATTGGCGAGCACTAAATAAAATAGACTCACGGAGTGCCGGGGGTTTGTTTAAATACCAAAGTCCCTCACGTGCCACCTCCGTAACCACGGTCAGAATGGAAGCACCCTTCTGTGCTCTCCTTGCTCAGAGCAGGACTGAAAGGCAAAACATTGTGACTTGAGAAGATTGCTCCTACAGGAATAAAAGAGACACAAGCACACATGAACAGCAGTTGTACAGGATGGGAAACCAACATGATGAACTATACATTTGTATTCCCTTGTAGAAAGCCTTTAATCCCAACCCAGGGTTCCTACCTTACCTTTGACCACTTAGTTCCTAGATAAAACATTCACATATCCTTTGTTTTTATAATCAGGCTTAATCAGCCCAAGAGCTGCGCTGATATTTATCCTCTATGCTATTATGTCTATTTCCCAGTCAATACTCCCATTATATAATTCGCCACGTTTTACCTGGGCTGCTCTTAACTCCAATCAGCCAACCCACATGGCCATCATTTCATGACTCACTGAACCCATGGTGGCTTCCTCCACCATTCACCTTCTCTACCTCATGGTTCACCTCTGACACTGGGAACCCTATACCCCGCCTATGTATCTTCTACCCGACTATTGGCTGTTGGCATCTTTATTTACCAATCAGAAATAACTTGGGGGGCAAGGTCATATAGCATCACTCAGGTCTACCTGAGGACTCTCTTGTCTCTAGGACAACCAGGTCTCGGGGGACCTGCATTTAGCATTACAATACATAGCAACAGGCCAAACTTCAACATTTCCAGCAGCAGTGGGAGCCAGGTTCATTTATTACCTGTCTCAGTGAGTTACTGGCCCCTATTTTCTCATAGCAATGCAAGGTAAAATAGGATGTCACATTAAAAAGAGCCCAAGATGTGTTGTGGTAATTCTCCAACCCAAATATGCCCCTGCAATAAAAACACAACTCGACTGTAATATGAGAATTTGCCACTAGACACCTAGAATTCACCCAAGATTCCAAATGTTTTAATTGTGGTGAGTGGGGTCATCTCAGAAGTGACTGCGGAAAAGATGGACCCGACCAGGCTGAATCAGGGAACTCAATTACACATTCATTTGGTACCTGTGATAAAATGGCTTTATTTTTCTTTTTTCCCATTAATTATTTATTTATTCACTCAAGATCCTCATTGCAGCTCCCCATCTTCCCAGTTCCCCCTCACACAGCCCCTTCCCACAACATCCCCTCTCCTTCTCCTCTGAGAAGGGGGAGGACCCTACAGAGTACCAACCCACCTTGACACACCAAGTCACAGCAGGACTGGGCACATCCTCTCCTACTGAGACCAACCAAGTTAGGGGATCAGGCAGGAATTAGAGTCAGGGACAGTCCCCTCTGCAGTTGTTGGGCACCCACATAAAGACCAAGCTGCACATTTGCTACATATGTACAGGGGCAGCCCATGCATGCTTGGTGGTTTAGTCTCTGGGAGCCCCCAAGGGTCCAGGTTGGTTGACTCTGTTGGTCTTCCTGTGGAGTTCCTATCCCCTCTGATCCTTCTCCCAATTCTTCCACAAGACTCCCTGAGATCATCTAATGTTTGGCTGTGGGTCTCAGCATCTGTTTAAGTTGGCTGCTTAGTGGAGCCTCTCAGAGGACAGGTATGCTAGACTCCTGTGCACGCACAACAGAGTATCATTGATAGTGTCAGGAACTGGTGCTTGCCTATGGGATGGGTCTCAAGTTGGATCAGTCAATAGTTGGCCATTCCCTCCGTCTCTGCTCTGTCTTTGTCCCTGTACTTCTTTGATGGCAGGTGCCAAGTCTGGCTTGGCCATGCAAGGGACAGAACGACATAGTACCAGAATGACATACCCCTGCGACAGAATCAGCAGGGCATGGGCCTCCATGAATATTGATGGTTGCTGTGGGTGTAAGGCTTGTGTGTGTGTGTGTGTGTGTGTGTGTGTGTGTGTGTGTGTGTGTGTGTAAATTAATGTCCCTCTTTTAGGAAACATTCTCCCTTCCATACGGGGGAATGTTCTCCCTGCCAAGGTTAATGGCTCCCTGATAAATAGAAGCAGTGTGATCCAGGAGGCAAGGGTGTGTCTATATTTAAGCAAAATTATAAATGCTAAGATCTTCAGGCCAGCTTTTAAGGTTCTGAAAGAACTCTGAAGACATGACAAAAAATATGATTTCTCAATTATGGAAAATATAAGGATGAAATATGAAGTATATGAGGGACTTCAAGAACCTAAAAAGAAAACAAAAACAAAAAGACAAAACAAACAAACAAACAAACAAAAACAGAGGCAGCTGCACTACCAGAAAGATACAAAGGCAGAAAGATTCAACTTGGGACAGAGCTACTTTGGACCCAGACTGTGGCAGAAATGATGATCTCAGGACAGGATCCCACCCAGCTAGTTCATTGTCTGTGTTTGCTAAGGCAGCCAGATCTCTGAATTCATTTGCAATGTTCAAAAAAAGGGGGGGGGGGTGTTTGCTGTCTCTAAGAATCAAGGTCATGGGATAATCAAACTGGAACCTGGAATAATGATTGGATTGATAGGTGAATAAAAAGACTGGGCTTTTGAACTGCAAGAAATGAGCTATTCAGAGAGTTTTTGGAATCGCAAAAACAGCTGTTAGAGAGAGACAGACAGACAGACAGACAGGCAGACAGACAGACAAAGACAGAAACAGAGACAGAGAGAGAGAATATGCTCTAGAAAGCTGTCTTGAGCAGAACTTTGTTTGTCAGTTTGTGATCCATAAATTGACTTCAAGTTTTGTTTTGTTTAGTTTTTCCCCTGATGCTCACAAACACCCCTTCTCTCCTTAGCAGGCAGGACAAATTTTGGGGTCAAAGGTTTTGTTGTTGAGTTGATGTCCTGGATAATGACTTTCTAACTGTCATTCATTGTTTTCATGTGTCTGGCAAGCATGTGATCATAGAAGCAAGCACGGAAATTTACAGCATAAACACTATGTAGCCAGTGTCCTTGCAGTTAAAATGCTTAGGGTAAAGACTTAGTCTTTTCATTATGCCTTTGTCTTTGATTTCTTTATTTTCTGAATATTTTAGATGCAGTATTTCTTGGTGGGGGCAGCTAAATGGATACACCATAGAGCTTTCCTTCTTGGTCTGGATTTATTGTCCAATAAAGCAAAAGACAACTTCACACTTATCTAGAAATGACCACTTGATAACTTAGCCAAAAAGACGGTATGGTTATCATTTTACAGACAACAGCTCATACTTGGGAGTATAGCTCAGCCCTCAAGCCTGTCATGTGTGAGTTTTTGAGTTCAATGTTCAGTACCACAAATAGAAAAGGTACAGCCCATAATCATGCCTTTATATTCAAGTCTACTCTAGCTCTTCTGTATAAAAGATGGATCACAAAGATAACAAAAATTACCTTCACAGTGCGTATGTGTATAATTTGTTTATGTGTAGTATGTATGTACGTGTGTTACATGCATGGGTATGTGTGTATGTGATATGTGTATGCCTTTGTAATACATGAATGTGTGTGGTTTATGCATATGTGTACACAAGTGTGTATACAGGAACTTTTGTCTATGCACGTGTGACCAGAGATTAATTTTGTATGCTTCTGAAACTTTATCCACATAAGTTTAGAGACAAAGTCTCCCACTCAACCTGAAGCTCACCATTTCTAGTAGGCTGGCTGCCCAGTGAGCTAGCAGGCTCCTGTCGTCTCTTCCCCCACAGCACTAAGGTCACAGACATGTGCCACCATATCCACCCAGCTTTTCATAGATACTTGGAATCCAAACTCAGGTCCTCCTGTTTCCCCAGAGGACAATTTATCACTGAGCCATCATTCTACCCCCTACTACCTTTTTGTGGTATTATCAGTATTGAAAAAAAAAACTTAAAATAATAATTTTAAACAAGCTCTTATCCTGATCCTTATTAGATCCTAATAATCTAAACTTAATGCCTGAGAACTTTTTTTAAAAAAATACTTAGTACTGAATTTAACATTGTTTACAAAAATCTTAGGTTGTCCAGGAAAAGAATACGATGCATACAAAGAATTATGACTCTATTGTCATTCTCAGACAAAGCAACCAAACTCATAAAAACAATCAGAATTACCTGTACTATAAGCCAAATAAAAATACTGAGGCTTCAGGAAAAAAATCTGAAGACTTAGAACTGTGGGCAAGTATACTACTTCTTCAAATACCTTTCTCTAGAATAATGTTATTTTCTGATGACTCCATTGGTTTTTTTAAATCTCCTAGACGCCTTTTTGTTTTGCTACATTTCAGTGTGTGTGTGTGTGTGTGTGTGTGTCTGTGTCTGTGTCTGTGTCTGTGTGTCTGTGTGTGTCTGCGTATATGTCTGTGTGTATGTCTGTGTGTGTGTCTGTGTGTCTCTGTGTGTGTCTGTGTGTGTGTCTGTGTGTCTCTGTGTGTGTCTGTGTGTGTGTGACTGTATGTGTGTTTGTGTGTTTGTCTGTGTGTGTGTGTCTGTGTGTCTATGTGTATGTCCCAGAATAAGCTACAAAAGAAGTGGGGGTTAAGGAACTGGAAAACTTTTAGGACTGGCCATGGGCCACACTACAAGACAAAGCAAGCATCTAACACTCTGATGCTGGATGTCCCATGGGAGGTGCACAAGGTCCCACAGCTATTCCATCCCCAAGATCCTGCTCCATGGCAGGTGTTTCTTGCTTCCTGTCACACTGCAGAAGGGTCTTCCCTCTGTTGCCATGGACAAGATGTTACCTCACTTAATCACAATGCAGTTCTTCCTTTAGCAAAATCTCAAAGTGACATCCAGTGGAGTGCATAGTCTCTGCGGAGACATTTAATTAAACTGCAGTCCCTTTATACCAGCACAAATATTGTGAGGGAAAACAACTCAACTCCTCTGACATTTTTGCAAATAGGTTTTGTAGAATCCATTCTGTTTACTCTTGGTGACATTTGTTTTTCAGTCAATTATCCCACATGGTTATTTTTCCCCCTCTCATAATTTATTGCTAGCAATTTATCCATAAGAATAAATACAAGTAATTCCTTTCTTTGGTACAAGCACCCGAGCTTAGGTTAATAATAGCTGAAGAGAATAAACACTCAATTTACCCCTCCCCTTTCTTGTCCTCTAGTTGTAGCTTGCTTATGAATTAGAAAACTGAACACCAAAGACATCAAACCATGGGGGTTTCTCTTCCCATGGCCCAGCAGCTTTGGGCAATACCTGACTACCAGATAACCATATGCCAGGTAACTAAACTCAACAAGCAATTTTCTTCTTAGTACTTCTCCTCCTTGAAGCTTTGGCATGCCCTAATTTTGGAAGCATTAATTTTATTTTATGCCTATATATTTATTTATCTGTTGTGCATATACCCTTGAGTGCCAGTGCATACTTGCGAAGGACCGAAGACAACAATGTATGGGTCCATTCTCTTTCTACCATGTGAGGCCCCAGCATTGACCTCAGGTCATGAAAGGCAGTCCCCAGCCTCAAACCTCAGGCTGTTAGGCTTACTGAAAAGTACCCTTACCTGATGATCCATCTTGCCTGTCCCCTGATTTTGGAAGATTCTGAGAAGTCTTGAAAATTCCATCCCCCAAAATTATACCCCAATTTTTATTCCCTGAAATATTGAAGAACACTGAAAACAAAGTAAGTCTTCCAAGGCTCTAAAACACATGCACTGGGCACTTTCTCCTGCTGCCATGTGCATGAAGGCCGCTGGGAATCTTGCTAGAAAGTCAAGTTCAGGCCAAGATTCTCCAATCCTAGCAATGCCTGGACTCAAACCACACACACACACACACACACACACACACACACACACACACACACACAAACTGCACAGAAGGGGGGTGTTTGCCTTGAAGCCTGGAAACCCACAAGAATGGTGGACTTCACTGGTGTCATGCAACTGTGAGGACTCAACCCTCCTTCGGGTCTTCCTTCTTTCCAGCAACAGCCAGCCTCACCTTGCCCCTGTCCTGGCCATGACAACACTCACATTAGCCATCCCTGTATACCATAGCATGTCTAGGACCTCAGCTCCTAGTGACAACTCAATGGCTACAGTCCCTTTCAGTTCTTAATTTACGCTGTTTCCCTCTACCAGCCTTCCACACATGCTACCATTACTATACCCTAGCCTTGAAATTCCAGTTTCTGGACACTATCTGAATTGGAGGGTTCTCTTTTTGCATTGAGGGGAAGCTAACATTCCTAAAGGAACCTTTCCTCAGCCATCTCCACACCAGAGCATAACTTGTATATTATGATACTAAAGCTAAGAATCAAGAACCTGCCTACCTAGTTCCTTATTGCTGTTTTCTGGCCTTCTTCCAGTCCCCTCTCTGAATCGGTCATAGACAATGTTGTCTATAATTCCAAAGTTCGCTTCACCGAAGCCTTGGGAGTTCTCTCCATCCCCTTTCTTCCCTCTGCCTTCTCTCTTTGATGGCCACCATCCCATACCTTGTAATAATTAACAACCACATGGAACACATCCCCCAACTCATTCACTCTGCTCTCTATGCCCAGCAATTATTCTACAGGCACAAGCACATTAGTCCTACCAGCTAATTTTTTTTCTATTATTCACCCCCACACCATGTCTTTCTTTCTCTTCTTATCCAACTTAAAAAGTCTTGCCTTTGGCTATTCTGTAAGGACATAGACATAGAAAGGTATTCTGAAAGATCCCTATATCAGTTTACCTGTAGCCCAGAGGTGACCCTTCTTCGTTTGCAATTTAGTAGTATAAAGCAGGAGTTCCATCCTTGCTCTGCAGCATTGGCTCCGTCCCTGACTGAAGTGTGGAAACAGACACCAGGCAGCTTGCTAAACCTCTCACATTATTTTTGTTAATGGTGTTGGTAAGAGCTAGCCCATGGAGCAGTTTAAGGGCCCAGTGAAGGAACAATGTGTTCTTTACTTTGTGTTTCACCTCGTGTTTTTCTTTAATATTTCCACCATGTCCCAACTTAGTCTTGTTTGTATCCTTAGGTTTGCCTTTGTTTGTGTTCCTTCAGTACATACAGTAAATATAGTTATACATTTAAAAAAATATATCTTGCCTTAAGTGTTGCTGTCTCAGTCAGGCCTAGCTTATCCAACTGCTTAGGATCGCAAACTGCCCCACCCAGTGCTCTTAAAACTCAAGAGCATCACACTGCTCTTGAGTTTTCCCTTTTCTGTGGTGTATGCTACCATACAACATTCTACTACCATTTGTTTATCAATTCTTGTTTTTAGTGTATTCTTGTTTTATCTTTCTCTCCTTTCTGTCCAATCTCTTCACTATTGTATCACAAGCATCTGAAACGGAAGCTGCTTAGAGTAAGTAATCAACACTTTTGAGTTAACAGGTTTCTTAATCCTAAAATAAGAGCATATCGTATCTACTACTCAAAGTTCTTAGTATGTGTGGTGGTTTGTATAAAAATGGCCCTCATATGTCCACAGGAAAAGGCACTAGTAGGAGAAATGGCTTTGTTGGAGGAAGTGTGTCACTGGGGGTGGCTTTGAGTCTCAGAAACACAACTCCCAGGTTCAATAGCTTACAGTCACAGGAGTCACAGGAAGACCTGTGATCAGCATGTAGAACTCTCACCTCCTTCTCCATCACCACGTCTCCAACATAGTGCCAGACTTCCCACCACGACAATAATGGACTAGACCTCTGAAATTGTAAGCCAGACCTGATTTATGTTTTTCCTTACCAGTTTACATGGTCATGGTGTTGCTTCACAGCAACATAAACTGTAAGACAGTAAGATACACATAAGACACAGTAAAATAAAAATTGACCTCCTCTCAAATAGACTTTTGATCTTCCTTCCCCCAGATAAGTATAGTTTAAGGAGCTACTTTATATTAAGTCTAGTAAGAAATGATTTGTTCTTTCAAGCAGTGAAATGATTGCATATCAGTCAAGATATTAACAACTCAGAGTAGGGCTGGGGAGATGAACCAGTGGGTAGCATGCTTACCACATAAGTGTGAAAGCATCAGGTGTGTCAGTATGCATTTTTAAACCCCTGAGGTGAGATGGGAACCAAATACAGACACTCCCTGGAAACTTCAGGGCCACCTAGCCTGTCATATGTAGCTTAAGGCAAACGACAAAGAAGATCTATCTCAAACAAAATGGAAGGACCCAAGGCACTGGTAACATGGCACGATTGTGCTTCTAACATACACATATGTGTGCATATACATCATGCACGTATTCACACATATATAAACATATAAAGAGTGTCAAAATAACTTTCCTTTTTCAAGTCATAAGGACTTGCTTTAACTGAAGTGGGAGCTTGAAACACAAGTGGAGGAGGCTGGAGTGAAAATACACAGTAGAGAAAGAGGTAGACAGTTGGCAGTTAGATACATCAATTAGCTTTACAAAAAGGGTCTGAGTTCTGTGTCTCTGCATATAGTAAGCATTTGACAGATTTTAGCTACATAAATGACTGTGGAAGACAGCCATACTCATCCCTTTTCCCTTGTCTCCTGTATTCATATCCCTGTGCAATGTCTCTCCTCACTGATAAAGGCTTACCTGATTAGCAACCAGATATAGGTGGTGACTTCTAGTGGTGGTTCAGCAATGGTTCAGTATCTGTGTCCCTGGCCAGCACCTGAGCCAATCTTCAACAAATACTCTGTGATCAATCTGCCTAAATGATCACAAATGTGAAGTCTACAGAATCTTTTAACTGAAGAATACATAGTATTTCTAGTTAATACCCTTTGGTGTGATTGGTTATGCACCAATAAACCTACTTCAGTGAGTAAATGAACAGAATAGCAGCTCACAAGATAGACCTCATATGCACTTCTTAAGAGTGAATATGTATGGAGGTATAAGGGTATTTTTGTCTCTGAATAAATAGATCATATAAGAAGCTATTATAGGGGGCTGGAGAGATGGCTCAAAGGTTAAGACTGCTCTTCCAGAGGTACTGAGTTCAATTCCCAAAAACTACATGGTGGCTCACAACCATCTGGAATGGGATCCGATGTCCTCTTCTGGTGTTTCTGAAGAGAACAACAGTGTACTCACATAAAACAAATAAATAAATCTTTTAAAAAATGAAAAGAAGCTATTATAGAGATGCTTTATATGTAATTATAAAATATGAACTAAGCCAGGCGTGGTGGCGCACACCTTTAATCCCAGCACTTGGGAGGCAGAGGCAGGCAGATTTCTGAGTTTGAGGCCAGCCTGGTGTACAAAGTGAGTTCCAGGACAGCCAGGGCTATACAGAGAAACCCTGTCTCAAAAAAACAAACAAAAAAACAAAAAAAGAACTAGGCAAGGTGGTTACATTTTCCTGAAACCCTATGAAAATGGAAAAAAAAAAACTAGACCAGAAGAATAAAAGATAACTCTGACAGCCAGCCAGTTCTCTAGGCTGCCTGGATGTTGGAGGGTGAGAAGTCCAAGTGCAGGAGATATACACAAAAGGCAAGTCAGTTCATCAAGACAGACAGCATCTCTGTCAACTAGACCCAGGAGGCACAGCGGCAGAAGGCAGGACCCATTATGTTTCAGTTTTATAGAATGGTTCACTTCCTGACTAGGAGTGACCATAAAAATCAAAATCAGGCAGCTTCTTTAGTCTGTGAGTGTGACTTGGAGCTAAGAATCAGGCTGATGCTTACCACCTGTGACCAGACACCTCTGGCTACACAAAACCTACCAAGCTATTAATCTGGCAAATGGAAATGCCAGTGATATTTGATAGTTGAAGATAGAAAGCCCTGGAGACTAGATTCAGTGTCCTCTTTGACAAATTCCACAGCCCATTTTAATGTTTGTATCTTATAGGTTTTCTTTACCTTAAGAGAGTTTAACACTACCCACCAAATGAAGGTAGAGAGCATCTCTTACTATAAACTGGTTTGGTTCTGTTTGATTATATTCTGTTTTGGTTTGGAGGGAGACAGGCCCAAGGGAATTGTTCAAGAAATCCTTAAGGCACTTAAGAACAGAGATGGTGTGGATAATACAGTAGATATGTATATTTAGTAAAATAAGCATAGCAAGATGCCACTTCTTCAACTTGGCAGTGCATGTTTTGTAAGACATAACTAGGAAAGAGTCAACTGAGCAGAAAGTACTTACTTCACTCTGCTAAACCATTTCACTTAGTGAAAATCAAGCCTTTTATATGCACTACAAAAAAAACAAAAAACAAAAAACAAAAACAAACAAACCAAAAAAAAACAACAACAACAACAAAAAAAAAAAAAAAACACTGACCCCAGCCAATGTTTGCACTACAAGTATACCTGTTCCAGTTGAGGAAATTAAGTGGATTTTAAAAAACTTTATTTTATTTCCAGAAAAGATATATCTGACCTTTCATGACTCTATGTGAAGTCTAGGTTTCTACCATAATCAAGTTAGTGTTTTCGTAATGTGAATATTCCAGATATTAATTATACTGTGGTTATGATTAATGCAGAAGCTATCAAGCCATTTCAGCTAACCTTCATGATACACGACTCTTCTGACGTCGTCTTTCCCCTGGCTGTACTCACTCCCATGATGATCTCACTGCGTAACTTGGATTTCAGCATCGTCTACACACAATGATTCTACATTTCTATCTGGGAGTGCAGACAGCAACTCTGGACTGCAGACTCATATATCTCCATGCCTATTTGACATCTCCATTTTAATGCCTAATACACATTTCACGCTTATCTCTTTCCAACCCAAACTCCTGATTCTCCCTCCCGACTCTTCTCCTCCCACCATTTTCCCCTTCTCAGTAAATAAGAGATCCATCCTTTCGGTTGTTCAGGCCAAAAATCTGGAAGCTATCTTCTTGTCTCTTTTCTTTCACATCCGACATGAAGTCTGTCTGCAGAGCTGGCCAGTTCAGAATCCCACACTGCCAGGATGACTTCACACTGTCTCTACCACAGCTGGGCTGCCCCAAGGCAGCATTATCTCTCACCTGGATTACTCAGTAGCCCTAGAGCTGCTCTCCTGCCTCTGCCCTTGCTCCCTGTAATCTTTTAAGAAGGCACACAACACTGGGGTGATTAAGTTGAACAAGTGATTAAGTAAAACTTGTCCTCCCCATGTTTCAAAATCCCCAAGTTGAACTCTGCTTCAGCAAACTAAAAGTCAAGGCACTACACAACCTACACACTATATCCCCCACTTCCTCCACCATGTCACTGTTTCAGTGAGCCAGTGATCTTGAGTAATAGAATCAACAGAATGCTTACTCAATTGCAAGGATTAATTCTATTGACTTAAATGGTCTTGCAATAGTTAAAAAGCCACACGGAAGCCAGGAGGCTCAGAATAAGAAGAAACAAAGATGTAGACCCATCCAAAAGCTAAAGGCCTAGCAGAACCCTCAAGAAGTTTTTCTGCCCCAGAAAGCTTGTCTGATGTGTACAGACAACAGTAGCAGCAAATTAACGCTAACCCAAAAGGGGATGAGTGTGCTTGTGGACAAAGTCCCGTTCTTTCATGTGCCCAGACCTTCAAGATGGAGCAAGTGGTAGTGTCAATAGTCAGAGTGGATCTTCTCTACGCAGTTGGCTGACCCATCATCTAGCTTCTCACACCTCAGAGACAAGTGTGACACCAGTTTCTTAAGAGTACCTCAATTCGGTCAAGTTGATAATCAAGCTTTTGTCAACACGGCACCCAAATACATCTCCTTAAACCATACTTAATCTCTAAAGGAGCAAACTAACAGGGCCATAATTCTGCACAGCATGCCTTGTGTACAACCAAAATAGGCTAACTACCTCTCATAAAGAGGAGAGAAAAGTTTTAATGAGGCTTACTCTTCTGATATTATGTAACATCAACATTATTATGTAAGCTCACACCTGAAAAGTGGTACAAAGTCCACCAAACATGTGTCACACCATAAGGGACTAAGAGAGGAAACAAAATAAAGATACTCACCTAAGTTTGTAACACATGGAAAAATTATATTCTTTAAAAATATCTATGAAAGGCTCACTAACATTCTCCTCTGTGATTCAGATCTTGCTGTTGCCAAGTTCACTCTGTCCCCACGCTAGCAGAGATATTGTCTCCTCTTAGGCTTCCTGGGCTCTGCTGGCCTCTACTCCACTGTCCCCATAAAGCCTCTACAGAGAGTGAAGTCCCCTCTTTTCACCAGAAATACCCATTCTTTATCTTTATCTATTATTACCTTTTTTTTGTATCACACAGAGTAAACAGTTTGGTTTTTTAATGCCCTCCACTAGAATAAAATCTTCCCGAGTATAAAGACTTTGTCCAGTTTGTTCATTATTACATAGCCAGCTTCCAAAATCTGCTTGGCAAACAGTTGACACTCAAAAATGAAAAATGCGAACAAAATCACTGGACGTATGGTAAAAATTAGACAACTATTTCCTCAAAGACTTGAGTAATTAGTCACTGTCCTAAAACAAGAAAACACAGTATTTTTCATTATTCTGTGATAAAAGCATTCTTAGAAGCAAATCTATCTTTTTTTATTGTAGTATGTGTGTATGTGTGTATGTGTGTGTGTGTATGTGTGTGTGTGTGCCTGTGTGTGTGTGTGCGTGCATGCACATTTGTGAGTGTAGGCACACTATGCAGGCATAAAGTTTATATAGGTTCATATATGTGTGCTGGTGTGCATGCATATAACAAAAGCAAAATACCAACCTTGTATGCTATTCTCCTGGAGCCATCCATCTTGTTTTTTGAGAAGGGTCTCTCATTGGCCCTGAGAATCCACTTGTCTCACTTCTAATGCTGGGATTTTAAGCATGTGCCATAATGCTCAGCCTTCTGTACATGGGCCCTGGGGCTTAAACTTGGAGCCTCATGTTTACAGTTACGAACTGAATTATCTCCCTAGCCCAATAGAAACAAAATTTAAGAAAAATGTGGATCACATAGTTCAATGTCTGAAGGTATTTTCATTCTAATTTTACACATCACTGCTGCAAACAATCTTTAATGTCACAATTCTTTGGAAATAAAACTGATATTGGTTATCTCAATATTTTCTTCCATACCAGAGAATTTAATTACAGCATTACAGATGATCGAAGGGCTATTTAAGACCAGATGGGCAAAGCAGCATTGGGCCAAACCCACTAGGAACTTCACCAGGAAGTAGTCTATGTGAAAATTACAAACATGAATTCAAGCAAAGATATGAATTTTGGTAAAGATGGACATACAGAGTTGGGCCAAGTACCCATGTGGTTACCTTAGTTGAAATTGTATAACCCCAGTGTCAGTGTAAATAGTGTTGTATTAAAAAAAAAAATACAACTGTGATGCTATTGAGGGTAAAGGACAAAAGAGGGAGCCTTATTTATATAACAAGAGAACTTGCAGCTATAAAAGACAACGACATGTCTTTAACCATCATCCCATCAAATATTTTGCAGCTCAGGCCTCTGTTAAATTGATCAGGCTCAGAGCTGGGAAGATGGCTCAGTGGTTAAGAGCACTGGCGACAGAGAAAGGAAGTTCCATTGCCAGCCCCATGGTGGCTCCCAACTATAACTCTACTTCCAAGGGATCTAGCATCCTCTTCTGGCCTCCACAGGCACCAGGCATGCAAGTGGCACACAGATAGGCAAAACAGCATACACACAAAGCAAATCTTATGAATAAATAAATAAATAAAGGTTAATATGCTCTTATTCTTAGGGCCTGGGCAGACAGAGTGAAGAATCTCTAAGCTTTTTACATGACTTTATTTCTGATCCAGCTTTACCCTAGGTAGACAGTAGCTCAACATGTGAGAGTCATGGGTGTTAGCATTTTGTCTAGGGTCTGCCCCATAGTTACCTGGCAATAGTCAGATGTTCGTGACTCGTTATAAAATAGACTGCTTGCCCCCTCAGCTCTCTCTTGCTTTCTTGCTCTAGCTCTGTCCTCTCCTGCCTGCTCTCCCTCTCTCCCCATTCTCCTGCCCCTCTCTCTCCATGTGCCCATGGCTCGCTCGCTCTCTCTCCCTCCCTCTCATTCCCTCCCTCCCTCCCTTTCTCTCTCTCTCTCTACTACCCTCTCAACTCCCCTCCCCATGCCCTGGATCAACTCTATTCTATACTATACCATCATGTGATTGGTCTGTCCCTCTACCTTGAAAGTTATCCATCACGGAAAAGAGTGATAGTGAGTTATCACAGAGATGAACTAAAGGCTGTGCTAACTACATGTCAAAAGTAAACTGTTTTCTACCTTCAGTGAATACGCTGTTTGGTACCAAATACTCAAGACAAGCTGCTCTTGATCTGTAGCGTTATGTTGGGCCTGAGTAACATTCTTTCATACAACTTTTCATGAATGAAATCTCCCCAAAGTATACAAGTCCATATTACTATTGACCATGCCAACAATAAAACTAACAATGTCTGTAATCAAGCCCCAGGGTGACACTAAGAAGTGTGCTTTCTTAATCCAGTTGGTTGCCATGATATGTTGCTGCATCTCCAGGTTTATCCTCAGAGCTGGCCAAGATAGTTCTCAGTTTGTTAACGTTATTATCAGCGTAGGAAGCTCCTGGGATAGGGGCCACGGACTAATGTGATGCATCATCAAAACAGAAAGCTGCTGCGTTTCAGTCAAGCAAATATTGAGGGGCTGCTTTCTGCCAAGTGCCATTCTGGAGATCACGACAAATAATCATAACTTGGCCCTGTAGGAGATAGCACAATGGAAGCCATGATGGACAGACAAAGAGATGTCAAGACTGCATGGTTAAATATAACAGTGGGTACTAATGCGCTGTGTGATACACCAGTGGAATCATAGGGTATGGTTAAGAAGCAGCTCTGAGAACAAAATAATGTGTGGGTATTTCCTCAAATGCCCCTGGTACTACTAACCCAGTACCATAAGCAATGCTGAGGGTCTTTCTTCTACTGTCTGTGAAAAAGACAGCCTACTGTCCGGCCTAAAGTAGTATACAGCCACACACTGAGGGGTGGACACATTGGCCCAAATCTATCAATGACCTTTGCCCTACCTTCCTCAGACTACGTCATCCATCTTCAGAGTGCCATACTGCTTTGTAGGAGACACTTCAAGGATACATATTTAGCCCAAATTTTTCTCCTTTGGAGGAAAAGGCATAAGCGTTGTTGTTTGACATCTTCCTAGAGACATGCAAACAAATATCTACTTGTCCCAGATATGGAAGTAATGACAGACCAAAGAAGAATACCATCAAAATCCCACTTGGTGTAACAATGACCCTGGTGTGTTTGCTTACAGGAATATGGTTGAGAGGTTTCTTACAGAAGCAGATATGGCTCAAAGCTAGCTGCACCACCAAAAGCCCTCTCCAGCTATAAAAGCTGAAAACCTGAAGCATACTGCACAGCCTGCAGGCAACTCAGTAGGGTGGAGAGTGTCCTTTTTAGGAAGCTTAGATCTTCTGAGTCTTTTCTAGACAGCTCACAGTTTTCTAGACAGCTCAGCCGGTCTCTGTCTCTTTCACGTGACTTGGCTGGTCTGAAGAGTGTCTCCAAATGGTCCTTACTGCTTATAAAGGCTGGGAGAAGAAAGCGTATGAATCTGGTCAGTTTCAGGGACTTCCTGAAACCTCTGAGCTGTTTATTACCTGAGCTTAATGGGCTTCATCTCTCCTTAGGACATCCTGTTGTTTTATTCCCCTTTTAACATTCTGCATCGTAATGAGCATTCCTGTCAATATGGAGGAAACTACTCCATAACAAACAGGCTCAGGATATGAGGCCATGTTCTCACATAAGAGTGACACCTGGTAAAAAGCCAACTGCTTCAGTAGTAGATGTCTGATACAACCTGAACCCAGCAGCGCTCTCATCAGAACATCAAAACTGAGACACCCCAAGCCCTTGTGGTGAATCACATTAATTACAATACCCTACAAAAAAGGACGCCAAACTGCTTTAAAGGCCTGTAGTTACTCTGTTGTCTTATTCTTACTGCTGCTGCCTGCCAGACACTTTCTCCTGGGTGGAAACCTCTTGTATCCTTCCATGTCTTCATGAAGAACTGGATCAGTCTTTGCACTGATGAACCAAGAAATCCTCATATGGGTCATCTGGTCTCCAAGTCCTCTATGTTCAATCTAACTGTAGATCTTCAATCAATTGCTATGCTAATCAATAGATGTAATACAAACCTCATTTTGTTATCTATACTCCAGAGAGTCCGTTTTTAGAAGTTTAGACAAATAGAATGAAGAGAACTCACTCTACTAATGAGATAAAGCCAATTTGGAGACTTACAAACACTTACCAGGTTCCATTGCATACCCATCTAGATCTCAACATCTCAGCTCTTAACCCACTTTACAGAGCTAGAAAGTGCCAGAACTGAACTTGAATCAAAATCTGGTTACTTCCAAACTTTCCTTTCTTCATTTAACAGTTATATCTATTCATGCCTCCTTTCATTCTCCAATTCAATGAATAGTTATCAATTTGAAAATCTCCAAAATTCAACCCCACCCAAAAAGACTAAAGTATCTGCTGACATTTTTGGTTGTTTTTAACTGTGAGGTAAACTGTCATCTAGTGGATAGAGACTGTGGATGTGGCTAAATATCTGACAATGCACAGAACATCCTCAAAACAAACTTCAATCTAAAACACCAATATCCATTAAAGGTGAGAAATTTGCCTTAATCAAAGAAAGCAAACAAGTATTTTGAAAAAATGTGTAGTTTAAGTACCTAAAGCTAGAGAACAGAGGAAATATCTCATGCTACAAAATATATACATTTAGGTAGTATGCAACCATTAGTTGTACCCAAATCCCTTTTTAAAAGAATCATTTAATCTTATATGTCAATAAATAAAGATCGCATCTACACGCCATCCTCTTGCCAGATCCCTTGGTGTATAAGATATTTATAGTGTATCATAATTATTATGCAGAGTGTGGTCTTATTTTGTAAATTAAATATATGCATATGCACATGTCTGCACAAAGAAATATGAATGTTATATACCAATAAGATGGTTTTCTTCCCATACTGAAGGGAAGGAAAAGTGGCTTTAATTTTCTCCTTGGTCCTTGGGGATGTTTTTAAATCAAAGCTATTGAGTTAAAAAAAATTCCCAAAATAATATCTTGATTTTATTTGGAATTGTCTTTTTTATTTTTGTGTAGCATTAGAAAACTGCTTTTAAGTGGGGCTGACTGTCCTCAGCCAGTTCATGCTGCTTCCCATTCATTAACTGTCTTTTATCCACTGCACACCCAAAGAAAGAAGCCCTGTTTCATTAAAATAAGCTCAGGAAATTTATGAGGGCTTTGGTACATGTTTGGAAAGGTGAAATATACCGAATCAAGGCCTTGAGTCTCTCCAGAGCCTCCATAGCTGAGCTCTAGTTCCTAACTCTCCCAGTGACACCCATACCAACCTTTCTTCATGCCGGAATCAGTTCTTAAGATCTCTGTACTTCTGAACAGATTCAGGTAACAGACACATTCACTATTCTGGCTATAACCAGGAACATAAAATAAATTTAAAATGTGTATTCCTTTTCTTTTTAAAGTAATTTTCAGTCAGCATCTCATTATAACTCTGGCTGTCCTGAACTTATTATGTTGATGACCAGGCTGGCCTTGAACTCACAGAAGCATGTGAGCCTTTGCCTCCTGAGTGCTGGGATTAAAGGTATGCACCCCAATTGCATCATTAACTTTTTTAAAAAAATTGAAGGGGCTGGAGAAATGGATCTGAGATAAGGTAAGACTGCCTGCTACTCTTCCAAGGGACCGACACAGTCCCCTACCCTCTCAACAGACTGTTCATAGCCATTTGCAACTCCAGAAGATCCAATCCCTTCTTCTAGACTCCACAGACATCCACATGACCATATTATATTCATACAGATACACATATGCATATACATACATGTACACATATGCCTACACATACACATATACATATGCTTACATGTACACATACACATTAAAAAACATGACTCTTTTTTTAAGGCAATTTTACAGTCAGGGAGATTGTTCTGTGAGCAAAAGCACTTGTCCTAAGAGCCTGACCACATGGTTTGATCCCTATGGGAGAAGGCCAGGTGCAGTGACACGCACCCGTAATTACAGCATCCTTGTGATGGGGTGGAGCACAGACAGGGGAACCAGCTGGAAGCAAAGACAAAAACAAGAGAAATTTTAACTCAACAAGTTAGAAGGAGAAGACTGAATCCAGAAATATTTCCCAGACCTCTAGATATGTTCTCTAGTATGTACATTCTCTCACTCTCTCTCTCTCTCTCTCTCTCTCTCTCTCTCTCTCTCTCTCTCTCTCTCTCTTTCTCTCTCTCTCTCTCTTTCTCTCTCTCTCTCTCTCTCTTTCTCTCTCTCTCTCCTCTCTCTCCCTCTCTCTCTCTCTCTCTCTCTGTCTCTCTCTCTTCTTCATGTACACATAGAAAAACACACACAATTTAAATAATTTTACCTAAATAACTAAAAGCACTATTAGAATTGTAATATTTATTTTACTGCTAGATTCATTTCTTTGAACAAGGTCCTATTTTTATTATCTATTAAAACATAAAATAGTGTTATTACATTATTATTAATGTTTAAACATCATAGGTAATATTAATTTTAGTAGTATTACTAAGAATAATTAGTATGGCCCAATGAAGGAAATGCTATTCTCTCATCCCTCCTAATCCACAAAAGAAGACTTGATGGTCTCTGGGTTAACTGACAAGAATGGGTCGGTCTAGAACCAGTAGCCTTTGGGTGATCGGGGACTACATCCCTTGTAAGAACTGAAAGACATGCTTGAAGGGAATTCTTTGTTGAGTTGTTTTCATAGGGCATTCATGATCTTAGCTTCTCCTTTTTGATCTTATTATAAATGAAAAGAACTTGGAAAAAAAAACACCATCACACACCAAAATTATACAGACCCAAAAACGGTGTGACATAAGCAACTTATAAACAGTTAGTAGAGTGGCCATTCAAAACAGAAGCTGTAAAGCCTCATATTAAATATATATACTTATCTATCCCAAAATTAATAAAAAATAACAGAATTAGAATTAGATAAACATTGTGTGTGTGTGTGTGTGTGTGTGTGTGTGTGTGTGTGTGTGTGTATACACTTGTATCCATTATCTATCTTCATTACTTCCTTATCTCCTTCTATTTGCTTTTCTGGTTCTCTTCATGTTATACACTGAAAATCAGTTTGAAGGTAGATCAAAATATTAAAAATTTATAACCATATAACCCAGCTATTTCACTTCTGGTCATATACTAGAGAACTACACACCCAACTGTAGAGATATTTGCACATCCATGTTTATTCTGGTTCCTTTAATTTGGCCCTACCTCTCTAAAGCACTAGAACCCTGTTTATGAGGGCACCTGAACATCCTAGACCTCCAGGAGAGGATTTCTTGCCATTTCTCTCCTCCATTCTAAACATTTGTGACTACTAGAGAGACATTTCTATAAAGCTCAGAAGAAAATAGAGTTGTTCTGAGTTAAATCCTGTGGTGGTTTGAAAAGGTGGCCCCTAAAGGCTCATGTGTGAGTGGTTGGCTCATAGGGAGTGGCACTAATAGAAGGTGTGGCCTGGTAGGAGTAGGTGTGTCTCTGTTGGAGAAAGTGTGTCACTGTGAGGGTGGGCTTGAGGTCTTCTATGCTCAGGCTATACCCAGTGGGGTACACTCTCCTCATCTGTGGCCTACAGATCAAGATGTAGTAGTACTGTCGACTTGCCTTGGTCATGGTATCTCTTTACAGTAATAAAACCCTAAGACACATCCAAACATTTATTACCCTTATTCCACTGAAATTCAATTTGCTGTATATCCTCACGACGCTCAGGACTCCACCTCTAAAAAGACTTTTATCTACTTTCTGTGCATATCATATTACTCCAGTCAGAATGACTATCATCATAACATGTTGGAAATGATGTGGGAAAAGAGGAACTCTCACTGTTGGAGGGAGAGACTAGACTAGTGTAGCCACTGTGGAAATCAGTATGGAGACTTAAAGAAACTAAAAATAGAACTACCTTCTTCTCAAACTTCATGTGGTCTATGAATTGTATCTTGGGTATTCCGAGCTTCTGGGCTAATATCCACTTAACAGTGAGTACAGACCATGTGTGTTCTTTTGTGATTGGGTTACTTGACTCAGGATGATATTTTCTAGTTCCATTTGCCTAAGAATTTCATAAATTCATTCTTTTTAATAGCTGAGTAGTACTCCTTTGTGTAAATGTATCACATTTTCTGTATCCATTCCTCTATTGAGGGACATCTGGGTTCTTTCTAGCTTCTAGTTACTATAAATAAGGCTACTATGAACATAGTGGAGCATATGTCCTTATTACGTGTTGGAGCAGCTTCTGGGTATATGCCCAGGAGTGGTATAGCTGGGTCTTCAGGTAGATCTATGTCCAATTTTCTGAGGAACCGCCAGTCTGATTTCCAGAGTGGTTGTACAAGCTTGCAATCCCACGAACAATATAGGAGTGTTTCTCTTTCTCCACATCCTTGCCAGCATCTGCAGTCACCTGAATTTTTTATCTTAGCCATTCTGACCGGTGTGAGGTGGATTCTCAGGGTTGTTTTGATTTGCATTTCCCTAATGACTAAAGATATTGAACATTTCTTTAGGTGCTTCTCAGCCATTCAGTATTCCTCAGTTGAGAATTCTTTATTTAGCTCTGTACCCATTTTTAACAGGGCTATTTTTGTTCTCTGGAGTCTAACTTCTTGAGTTCTTTGTATAAATTGGATATTAGCCCTCCTCGGTCCTTCTTAGAAGAGGGAACAAAATACCCATGGGAGGAGATACAGAGACAAAGTATGGAGCAGAGACTGAAGGAAAGGCCATCCAGAGACTGCCCCACCTAAGAATCCATCCCATATACAGTCACCAAACCCAGACACTATTGTGGATGCCAACAAGTGCTTGCTGACAGGAGCCTGATATAACTGTCTCCTGAGAGGCTTTGCCAGTGCCTGACAAATACAGAGGTGAATGTTCTCAGCCAACCATTGGACTAAGCACAGGGTCCCCAACGGAGAAGCTAGAGAAAGGACCCAAGGAAATGAAGGGGTTTGCAGCCCCATAGGAGGAACAACAATATGAACCAACCAGTACCCCCAGAGCTAAACTACCAACCAAAGAGTAAACGTGGAGGGACCTATGGCTCCAGCCACATATGTAGCAGAGGGTGGACTTGTCAGTCATTAATGGGATGGCCTTAGTCCTATGATGGCTGGATGCCCCAGTGTAGGGGAATGCCAGGACAAGGAAGTGGGAGAGGGTGGGTTGGTGAGCAGGGGGATGGGATGGGAGGGTTTTGGAGGGGAAAACAGGAAAAAGGATAATATTTGAAATGTAAATAAAGAAAATATCTGATAAAAATCAAATAAATAAATAAATAAAGTAGTACCATATGAATCAGCTGTACAACTCCTGGAATATGTATATACAAAGGCCTATGAGAGAAATACCTTCACATTCATGTCCATGACCACTGTATTCATAACATCCAAGAAATGGAATCACCACAAGTGCCCACCAGCTGATTAATCAATAATGAAAAATATGGAACATAGACACAATGACATTCTACTCAGTACTAAAGGAAATTAAAATTATGACAACTTCAGGAGTACAGATAAAACTGAAAAATCTTACACAGCAGGGTATCTAGACCCCAAAGGACAAAGGTCACTTGTATGTATGTAGAACCTAGATTCAAAGGTTTCAATTTCTGTGTTCAAGTTACAGGGAGTACCACCTGCAGAGGGCAGGATGCAAGAAAGGAGCCTTGAACGGAGTGGGTAGAACCAAAGGGAATATAATAAAAATCCATGTGATATGGAAACACAGAGGAGAATACATGAGATGGAAAGGTTTAAATAGGAAAAGTGAAGAGAAGGAAGAATCAAGCAAACCTAAGGATGTATGAAAAAGCCATGAAAAGACCTACTGTCTCATAGGTTAACTAAAACAAAGAGCTTGGCAGGACCTGACCTGCATGAGTGTGTAGCACTGCTCCCATAGATCAGAGACTGTTATGCCAAACTCCCATTACCAGGGGTGGGATACCTCCCCGTGTGTCAGTGGCTACGGAGTACCTGGAAGCTCTCGAAAGAATTCAGGGATCTTGCCACTGCTCCTGTTTCTCACCAGAGTTAGATAGTAAGATCCTGTTGCTAAACCACCATAGTTATCAACCTTCCAGGCAAAATGGTCCATGGATACAAGTCTCAGGGGTAACCAAATACTTCCTGGCTATGCCTGAGGTCTGTTCCATAAAAGGGACTGCATGAGTGGTGGAGACATAGCAGACATTATGGAAGGGAGAGTGGAAAGGCTGTAAGACCCAGAGGATGAAATAAATGAGGACTACTAGAGAATATGGTCACCTGTATATGACATGGCTGTTGCAATCATGAACACACAATCGTGGACAGCAGCAAGACCTAAAGAAGGCATGGCAACAGGAGAGAGATTAGCAGGTAAGGTATCAGGGGTCAGTAGGAATGTGAGGGAGATAAGGAAGGTGCATTAATCTGGTTTCCTGTGACTGTCTTTGGTTGTCATCCCACTGTCCTGGCATCTCAATTACGCTGGGATTTCTACTACAGCCGTGGTTGTGTCTCCACCAGTGGTCTCTCCTGGTCTGCTACAGTGCTGAGCCTCAGCTGCTCTCCCTGCACCCCTCCATCCTAGGGTCTCCACTACAGATGAAGTGCTCTTTAACAGTGTCCTTTCCTAGCTTCTCCTTGAAGACTCCAACCCTGCTACACAGTGTCAAGCCTCAGTTGCTCTTCAAGACCCCTTCGTTCCTTCAAAACCATGTGGGGAATCCTAACACAGCACCAAGTTTAACTACCAGTTTGAGGTGTAGCCTTGGCCACCCTGGACTACGGCGTCAGTGTGCCAACCCTAAGTAAATACTCCTAGAAGATCTCCCTTCAGGGATACCAATCTGAATCACAGCTGAGTCTCCAGTCCCACCTGGCCAGAAACTACAGATTCTTAATTCAAAATATCATGCAAAGAGCCCCAGAGAGGATTTGAGGGACTCTCGGACATCCTTTTGAAACATCGCAAGCCAGGCTTCCATCCTCTGCATCTCTCTCATCTTGTTTCCTTTCCAAGCTCCGACATAAAAACACATTATGCTCCAAGCATTCAATGGCTTTTCTAGGCCAATCTTCCCAAATCCTCCCACAGTCTTAGCAAATACAGCATGGCTATACTTGTTACAGCAATATGCCACCTTCCAGTACCAATTTCCATCCTAGCTTGGTTTATATCATTGTGATAAACATATGACCAAAAGCTACCTCAGGAGAAAGGGGTTTCTGTTTACAGTTTACAGTCCATCATGAGAGGAAGTCAGGACAGGAAATCAAGGCAGGAACTCAGATATAAGGGATCAAAGCAGAGACCACGGGGACAGCTATTTCCTGGCTTGCTCTGTTCGTTTTCATATACAAGGACAGCATCCTTAGAAGACTGGCCCCTCCCACACCAATAATTAATCATTAATCTATGAACTTACATATAGGCCAATTTGATATAGGCATTTTCTCAGTAGAGGTTCCCTCAGATGGCTCTAGCATATGTTACATTGACAAGAACAGCACAGAAGGCATATGGTCATTATACATTGCATACAAGTAAAAAAAAACTACCAAAAACCAAACTAAAAAGCTACTATAAAAAGAAGTTTGTGTGTGTGTGCACATGTGTGTGTATCCATGTGTGTGTATATATGTATGTATGCATGTAGTGCAAGTGTGTGTGTGTATTGTGTCTATGTATGTGTGTGTGCATGTGTGTGTGTGTATATGTGTGTGTTTAAGAAGGCATTGCCTTTGTGCTGGACTGTATATGTGTGCATTTAATTTATTTCAAATAAGTCGAGGAGGATAGTTTCTGACTACCTTGAAACTGCGGCTGCTATAGAAGAGATGCTTTCTGGCTGCTCTGCGTCTCAC